>NC_056740.1:126455706-126668206 GCF_019279795.1 Protopterus annectens
GGGGTTTTTACCATCCCCCTAATTTTGGGGTTTTCCCCAATACCACATATGGATGTGTGTTGATAGTCTGGGAACTAGGTGGTGGATGTATATGAGGATACAACCTAGAATGCAGCATTTGCCACTGTCACCTGTACCTGACTCATCTGTGATGCGTTATGTCGGAGTAGTGATCTTTACATGTGAGTAGCCTTTATGAATAGGTGTATATCACTACCTGGAATGGTCCATACCACTGTTATGGCCCACATGTCTGGATCTGCATTATATGGTGGTAGTGCAATTGTGCACTACAGAGCCTTCAGCCAGGTATAGTCCTCACTGCACAGATGTCAGTATTCCCCATTGTAGATTCTACATTGAGCAAATAGATTACTAAAGTCACACATCTAGCACAGGTTAGCATAAACATCCAATGCAATTGTCATGTAGGTGTCAGGGTGTTACTTCTGTGTGTAGGACATTTGCCTTGGAATGCGGCTATATGGGTAAATGTGACATAGGTATTATCCACACACACGTGTAACATGGATGCATGTGCTCTGTGATGAAGGCTCGGTCATTCAGTCATGACAGCCCAGAATGACAGACACTGAACAACCTCATAAAAACAGCAGGACATTGGCTCATTGTTTTGGTCTAGCATTTGCCATTTGTATCATGATATCACTGCGCGTGGCATTAATGTGCTTGGTAGCAAATGCCCCATGTAAGGTGATGGACAGAGGCAGAACTTATGTATATGACCAATGTGAGATATACTTAGGGTAGCAGTCCTGCTAATAATGACAACTACTAACACAGCCAGGAGAGGTCATCTTGACAACTACACTTCAGTACCATTATACAAGGTGGCTCACACATTATGCTTGCACATGCCACTGTTCTACATAGAATGCCACTGTCCACAACCTGCTATCAATGTATGCCTTTCAAGGCAGCAAAATGTGTGACACGTGCTGTAGGTAGCATCTGCCTGTGTGACCCAGGTAACCTATTGTCTGTCACGTCCACACATGCATGAATGTGTATACATATATATATGTCAGTGCTTCATGTACATGTATGCATGTGTATCACACAGCACAGACACAGATATATCATTTACAGGCCACATACAGGTATCAGGTAGTAAACCAGTATGATGTGCATATATACTGACAGGTAAGATGTACCTAGCTGTAAACCTGTGTTTACAATAGGAGTCCATTACAATGTGTTCTGTACATGTAAGTGTTTGAGCATGCACACTGTGGTCTTCAGTGGTTAGAATCGGAGTTCATCCCATACAACCCTGTGCTACTAAGTGTATGAGTGTACCCACTGCCACCTTGTGTAATTTGAGTCAGTGCATCCAACAAGCCCTTTTATTACTAAGTGTATGAGCATGCCCAGTATAACTTTGTGTAGTTGTAGCCATAGTGCATCCCAAATGGCCCTGTGCAACTAAGTGTATGAGTATGCCCACTGTAACCCTGTATAGTGATAGTAGTTGATCATTCCGCAGATGGCCATACTCCAGTTCAGGTTCCTGTTGTGCTATAACTATACCTCTCAGGCCTACCTGCGGATGATGTGTCATGTTTATGCATACAGGTTGTAATGGGCAGCTACTTTAAACACACAGGTCTACAGCTATGTACTTTGTGACTGTCAGTTTCCCTGTTTTTGTCCTCAGTTGTAGAAGGGCAGTCTGACTGCCTCGGAATGTGCAATCTCTGTGGTGCATCTCGTAACTGTGTAGTACTGTAATAGTGATCTTTAGCTAAGCAGGAGTTCTGATCCCACTACTGGCAACTGTGTGCATGTGCTTGTGTGTGTCTCAGCAAATGCCTGAGTGTGGTTGTGTATTTGTATCTGCATCCTGTCATGGCAGTGGGTTTTACTGCATTCCAAAGAGATACCTCCTTTTGCACTGGCCTTTATCCTTGTCAACCACTAAACCTCTCTCTTCCCCCCTCCCCACTGCAAGTAATCGGTCTTGTGATGTCACCCAGCTCAGACATGGATTCAGTAAGTGTAATTGTACGTGTTCTGTGGCCACATACCCCAACTGCATACCACTGTACTACTTACTTTTACATAGGCAAGATGTGTATGCACAATACTGGCAAGTGTGTGCGTGTTTGTGTGTGTGACTACCCTGTAGCCAGGCATACACATGTGTAATGTCTTTTAGCACACCATGGTAGCCATCTCTGGTGACCGGTGTCTACAAAGTATTACATAGTTAGGAATGGTAAAGAATACACAGTCAAGCACAACTACAGTTGGGTATGTTATTTTCCTGTGCCACTGTTGAGCAGTGACACAGAAGTGGTCGCTGGGGTGTAGGTCCATACCCATCATTCCCCCACCTAACTCCACAATCCCCGGGGTAGATTACATTAGCCATCATTCCCCACCCCAAACTCCACATACACAACAGCCATCCCTTCTCTGATGAACTGCTTATGATTTAAATGTTATAACCCAAGAGATGCCTCTGTTTTGTGTACATGTCAGTTCCTTAGGAACCCTTCTGTGTCACAAAGGGTGTTCAGATGTGAATATATATATAGCTATGTCTGTGTATATGTGTATATATATATATATATGTGTGTGTGTGTGTGTGTGTGTGTGTGTGTGTGTGTGTGTGTGTGTGTGTGTGTGTGTGTGTAGACATCCCATAGGTGTGTGTGTATATATATATATATATATATATATATATATATATATATATGTAGTTATGACAGTTATACAGATGTAGACTTGTCTTTGTTGTTTCACAGAGTACAGTACATTCAAGGGTACTGTACATATGTACACAAAGGGAATGTCCCATTTGTTTTCAGTACTGTGGAATACCTGTAGTAGGATGTGCATTATAGACTCCATGCAAAATGTGTACAACCCAGATGGCTTAGTCGTATGTCCAGTGACCTCCGTGTGCATGGTCCAGGGTTCAAGACCTGCAAGCCTTGTTAATACTGTAAATTCGGATTGCATAAGATACTTTTTAGCAAGTGTAAATGTGTTTCCATGACAGAAGCAGCGGTTACATGCAGGTAACAGACATGTACAGCCTGCAGTACACTTGGAATGCCCTTCTTTGGCAATCCTGCTGATGTCACCCACCTAGAAATACACCTCTGAGACTACTCTAACCCAATAATCTCCATGATGCATGCTGAAACTGTGTAATGCTATAGTGTGCTAAACTAGTTTGGCAGGTGTTCTAATCCCAGACAGGTCAACTGTGTGTGTATCTGCCTGCTTGCCTGTGAAAAAAAAACGATGCTGTTAGAGTATGCACACTCTTTACAACCCACATGACCACCTTTGGCAATCCTGCTGATGTCACCCACCTAGAAATACACCTCTAGGAGTGCTGTAACCTAGTATTTGCCGTAGCGCATGCTGTAACTGTGTATTGCTGTTGTATAATAAACTAAGTAGGGAGGGGTTCTATTCCAAGAGAGACCAGCTGTGTGTGTCTCTGTCTGCTGAGATAAGAACAATGCTTTTTAGAGTATGCACACTCTTTACAATTCACATGACCATCTTTGGCAATCCTGCTGCATGTGCTGTAACTGCATAATGCTGTAGTGTGATACACTAGTTAGGTAGGTATTCTATTCCAGGGCATGGCAGGTGTGTGTGTGTGTGTGTGTGTGTTGGACTGTCAGAGCCTGTGTGGAGGTGGCTGTGAGTGTCTAACCACTGGGCATGTTGGGGAGTGGGTTTTGTAGTTTTCCTATATGGTGTCCGTCTTATATGTCACAATGTCCACCTCATGAGGAGTACAGATGTCAGTCAGCCAAGGGACAGTGTTGGCAAGCCATACCTCTACATCTGGCAAAAGGCTTGGTGAACAAAATATGCAACCCTACTATTACCAGGAATACGTCCTGACCCATGTGTCATACACAAACACACTTGCCTAGAATATCCCGCTTTGTTGCTAGTACCCTGCACATTGATGACAGAAAGTAGGCATGGTGTGATTGCAGTGGGCTGCAGATGGCATGGCACCCTGTACAGCAGTACAATAGGCACATAATTGTGGACAATGTGCCTTCACTATTTTCCCCACTGGATGCCTGCAACATATGTGGTGCCATCAAATGTGATCCACAGTGGCCATACAATGCCTTACTCATGTGCCCTGTATGGACCGATGCCACTGACACCAGGGAATACCTGTATCATGCTATCAATGCAGGTGCAGGGTCAACCTGCTGACTATAAGCAGGTTCTGCCACACCAGGCCAGTATTGGCATATCAGAGGATAACAGTCTGTGTACACAACATGTGCCAGCCAAACCAGGTACACCTGTACATGTCACTGTACATTATTGTGGGACATGCACATCCCAGGCAATGTCCATGTCAAGGACTATCAAACACAGACATGGCATGCATTGCAAAGCTATGGCCATACACAATGGTAACTAAGATGTCAGGACAGTTCATACAATACCCATCTGTGTGGGACATTGCAGAAACTACACCCATGCACCACACTGCGCACCACTGTCGGGTGGTGTGATGCCAAGGATTATTCCTCACCCAGCCTTGTACAGCCATCTTGCACAGCCAACCACTACACACCCATGAAGCAATGCACACATGCATGTCAGTACTGGCACCTTGTGTCCGCATGTGGGGTATAATGCTCCCAACCACAGTCACTCCCAGTATAACTCCCATTGGCATACCAACAGATATCAAACACATTCACATGCCCTAGCCATAGAACCTCTGGATATCCCCTGTGGTGCATGTAGTACCTGTGCATTACTGCAGTGTGGCAAACTAAGTAGTTTGGGGTATTTGTAGGCCTGGCAAAGAGTGTAAATGTGAGTCCATTAGAGAGTGTGGTTGTGTTGAGAATGACATACATTCATGTGGACAGCCATGTGTGTTACATCTAATGTATGTCTACTATATCTCTGTTGCAGATGTCACTCACCAACACACATATATGTTCTTACAGCACACCAACATGTTAGCTTTGTGGCACATGGAATAACTGCATGCGCTTGTAATAGTAATGACTAGTCAGTCAGGGGTTTGAATCCCTGTACTGGTAGGTGTGTGACAGACGATGCTTAGGTTTTAGTCTCCAAGCCCTTTTCTGATGTACTTTGTCTCTGTCTGTCTATCACACACACTCTCTGGTGGATGTGGAGGTGTACACCTGCTCAGCAGCAGCTTGTGTATTGTAAGTGATGGTCATGATCAGGTGATGGCCTCTGCAACTATTGCAGTCCTCCTCTAGCTGACTGCATGTGGAACAGCTGTGATGATGTTCCCATAGCCATTCGCATGAAAAACACAGTACAATATCTAGGAACATCATGTTGGTGTTTGCCCATGACAGTCGCTGTGAGTGGTACCTGGATCTGGTGTTTGGTAAACGGCATCACATATGATATCTGGATGTTCCTCAAACAACATGCACAGTGGGAAATAGCCTAAAGACAGGAGGGTGATGTGCCAGACATGACTACAGAATGTAAGTGTAGCTATGCTTCATTGAGAGTACTGCCTGTTAACAAGTTGTGTGTGATAATGGCTATTCTGCATGTTTTAAAACTGAAAGGACAGTGCTCTGTTTGCAAGGGACCCCCATCTGTAGGGCCATCTGTGGACTGATCAGTGTGTAGAACCATTTGTTTCCTGTGTTACTCATTGAACACACATCTGTGAACAGCAGGAGCATAGTGTGAGGATTGCAGCCAGTACATGGTGATAGTGATGAGTTACTGCCATCGCATCCCTGATTGGACATATGTCACATGAAACAGTGGTATGATAGACACTGTCTGGGGTTCTCAGCGACATGTCAATAATGGGCCACTGTTCATAGCTGCAGTCACAAGTCTTCTACACTTTTTACAGATGTCATGCAGTATATATGCATGTGTTGTGCTCCCTCTGCAATGTATACCATCTGTTGTGTTAGGTTGATGGTCATATCTATGCATGCTGTTGTAAGTAATCCTGAATGCTGTTGACTATTACTAAGCCATATCTGTGTTTAAACTGCAACACTATAAGCTGTATGGGTTTGGAGGTCCCGGCAGAACCTCCTGTCCCACTTCAGCTGGCCATGGCACCGGGCAACAGCACATCTGGGGCCAAGCCTTGGACCTCCACCTCTGTTGGCTCTGAACCACCTTCTGGTGGTACTGCCACTGAGGATGGGGCTTTAACCTCTGGGAGCAGGTCCAGACAGGAACATGTCCGCTGTCATACAGTCTCGGACGCAGTGCATAGGGGGCTCAATAAGGGGTTTTGAGGCCAGATACGCCAGATCAAGGCCAGAGTGTCACATTTACAGGGTGAGACTGCCCCTCCTAGACAGCCCCCAGCACTGCCACCTTTGCAGCTGTTTTGGTGCAGTGGTGGCTGCCCATGGCTGGGGACCTCCGTCCCACTGTTTCCATCTGGGGGCTCATGGGCTTATGAATGCCGAACACCCCTCCCCGTCCAAGGTGTATCCCCCCACATGTGTCATATACCAACCTTGTATGCTGTCTTGTCTGTCATCCTACCCTACCTGTCCTCCATGAGCATACCTACCAACATCCCACTCTCACCCTATGGAAGCAAAAGGTCAATTGGTTCCTAGAACGACATTTGCCCCATACATAGCTGTCCATTTCACACATGTGTCCACTGGACATGTAACCCTTTTAATATGCATCACAACATACTCCAGTTGTCCTCACCCCTGTCTCTCAGGCGCACGATCCTAGTATGCACATGACTCCTAAATGTTCCAGGTGCACATGATGCGGACGGCCCCATTGTACACACAGCACTACCAGTCCCTCTATGGTTACCCCATTTACCTTTATCATGATGATGATGTCACACACAGCACCTTGCAAGAGTACTGTTCTCACATAATGATTGGACAGGAACTGTTGTGTTAATGTAAATAACATGCACAGAGTGATTTATATGGCCAATGTACAAATGTTTGCATGTATGAATGACACATGTCTGTCTGAGGGAGTCTTAATATTACATAGGACAACACCACTACATAATACAGGCATTGCTGGTGTTTCCCTTTTCATTTTTTTGTAATGCTTTGTTGTCACATGGGATGTTCCTGATATTTCTATGTATATGTATGTATATTCTGGGCATAAACACTGATGCATAAAACTACATGATGGAATACATTTCCTATACTGTTGAATGACTGCGCTGGATGATATGTTTGTGATAAGGTCCAATGTCTGTATATCTGCCATGGCTTAGTGGTAAATCACAATAGCTGTGTGTGCAGGGTCCTGGTTTTGAGCCTTGCAGAGGCCGTTTTTTTTTTTTGCTGGGCAGAACAAGGCCATTGGATACAGTGTGATTAAGGCACATTAAAGCAGTTGTGAGCGGGTGTGCATGGGTTTGCGTGGTGCTAAGCAATGCTAACCTCTGGTTACAGTTTCTTACACTCAGTTAGCCTCTACATTGCTTTACCAGTGTAATACTCGCATACTGGCGGCCAAACAGGCTTACAACTGCTTGCTCCCGCACTTGCAAATGCACCGCATTTGGTGTTTGCATCTGACACTCACACCCCTGGGTGGGAGTGAGGACTACAATATTACCTTCTGATGCCTATTACATCGGATTACATGCCTACAGTATCAGGAATGGCTGCCCATTAGGCGACAGCATGCCGTTCAACTGTACGGAATCCATGGCCTGTCCAGAGTTTGATTCATATTATTGGTGTGTTCCTCTTACAATCTGCACCCATCTGGCTAATACATGGGAACTGATGCTCTTCAATACAAACAAGTAATTGGGTTTTGGAACCCACATCTTTCATCCGAGTCATGCTACTGCATACCTAATATTCTATCATCTTTATAAGGTTGTCAGTGGAATATGTGCTTTCTGTCCCTATCAGACCTCTCATACAATTGGGGAAAAATACAAACTGAATCAGGGAGACGGCATAACAACATCAGGGACACATTTTAATTATTGGTGCTATTAACCTGACACATTGACAGACTCAGAGCATATAAATTCATACACATTTTCTGAGGTAAATGATGTTTATAACTCTTGTTGTCGTTATTCATTACATATAATTCACCACCTTTCTTCCAAATGTCACTAGTTTTAGGAGGGATTAAGTGGGACAGAGTTAGAAACTGAGTCAAAATCAGGGACGTCCCTGGAAATCAGGGACAGTTCAGAGGTATGGTCCCTATTTGTTCCCCCAATGGTTTATGTCCTTTCCAGTGGATGTGCTCTTAGGGGTTGAGAGGTATGGGCGTAAGCTATGCCCATTTCGGAATATTACTTGCATCCCCAGGGCGGTCCTAATATGACTGCGCCAGCCAACACCTGCAGCCCTAGGCTCATAATTGCATACCCATAGTTCCCCCACCTGCCACTCCTCTACACCACTCATCCTTACTGTGGGTGCAGGTGGGGTATAAACACACCACTACACACTGCCTGCTCTTCCCGTGTCAGGACACATGTCGTACATTGTGTTGACCCATGGGTTATCAAGCTTGCACAACCTACTGGTCCATGTACAGGGCACTGAGCCTTCCGAAAGTGCCAGGAAGGGCACTGTGCCTTCCAAAAGCGCTCAGTTTATTAAATCAGTGTTTTTTACTTTATTTAGTGGTTCACATCATCATTTGTTTAGCCTTCAGCTCTGTTTTCTTATTTTGTGCGTTTATCTACTGGTCCATGTACATCTACAGCCTGGTTTGATAAGTCATTACAGGGACTGCCTCCGAGCATTCATTTTTGGTCTCTCATAAGGGACATCGATGTCTACATTTCAAGATTAGACCTAGCAGGTCTCCCCCACTGGTAGTATCATGCCGGTGGTCTGGGAAGCAGTGGTGTGTTTACCTTTATTGTGTGTCTGTATGTCTCACTGGCCTAGCTTGGGGGGTGGGGGGGGGTTGATGCTACGTGTTACACGTTTGTTTATTGGACCCCTCACCCCAATATACATGGCCTGTGAAATATGTTACTCGTAACTGCAGTATCATATCCTAGCTATATCCATGTGTATATTTACAGTCACACACATATATATATATATATATATATATATATATATATATATATATATATATATATATATATATACATATATATATATATATTTACATTACTATATACAGATATATCTGTATATGAATGCATACATGTATATTTATATTTTGCTGTATGTATATGTATATATATATATATATATATATATATATATATATATATATATATATATATATATATATTTCACAACATATGGGTCTATGGGTGTCTGCATATGTATATATTTATATGTGTGTATGTATCTGTATTCTGTCTCTGTATGTATACATTTGTACTATGGAGAGGGAGAGGCTTATCTCTATGTCACTATGGGTAGATATACACATAGATACCTCTACATATATACATCTACATCTGGTTATTCTGTTCCTTGCCATATAGATTACACTTTGCTGCAGTGAGACTCGTAGTGGGTGTGGCTGCTCATTCGGCAACACCTCTGCCCAATGAACACATTCACTTACATCCCTAGGACTGTCCATATAGGCCCACATCAGCCAACAACTGCACACCTGGACCCATAAGTAGCTACCCATAGTTTCCCCACCCACACCTCCTCAACAGCACCCATCCTTACTCTGGGTCCTGGTCTGTTCTGGACACACCACTACACGCTGCCCACTCTCCACATCATGGGACCCATTTCATACAATTGTCTCGGCCCATGGGTCATCAGAGTTACCCACCCTTGTATTTCGAGTATGTATACACCCCAGCCAGAATGTTCGGTCTATCACCTTCTTTTGGTCTTGGCAAATTTTGGGGTATCCCGCAAGGGATGCTCCTGTCTGTGTTCCAAGATTAGAATTCACAAATGCACTGTGTACCCTCCCGGTTATATCCTGCCTGTGGTCTGGGGAGCAGTGGACTCTTTACATTGTTTGTGCGTATGTTTCCCATGTCCAGCTGGGGGGGGGGGTAGAAGGTCATGCTACGTATTTCATGTTTCTTGCTTGGGCTCCTCACTTCCATTGGCATAGCCTGTGAACATATGTCATTCTTGTGTGCTGTTTCCTATCATAGCTGTATATCTGTGTATATCTACACGCGCGGACACACACACACACACACACACACACACACACACACACACACACACACACACACACACACACACACACACACACACACACACACACACACACACACACACACACACACATATATAGATATATATATATATATATATATATAGATATATATATATATATATATATATATATATATATATCTGCAACCATATATATATATATATATATATATATATATATATATATATATATATATATATATATATATATATGGGTCCCCTTTACATTACCGAACCGACACTTCACCGACACGCAGAAGACCAAGATGAAACGATCGACAAGCAAGTTGATTGAAAAGGTGATTTGCCGACAGCCGAAAGACCGACAAGGGTAACGTGTGAGCACGATTCGGTAAGTGTGCGATAGTGACGGAGTTAGGAGTGGTCAGGTAAGTGTGCGATATTGTGGGATTTTGGGTTAGGGTGTGGGAAAGGTGAGTGTGTGGTAGTGTCGGAGTTAGGATTCGGGTAAGGTAAGTGTGTGATAGTGACGGACTGTAGTTTAGGGACGGGTTAAGTGAGTTAGGTTTAGAGTGCGGGTAGGGTGAGTGTGCGATAGTGACGGGCTTTATGTTTTAGGGTGGGTTAAGTGAGTTAGGGTTAGGGTGCAGGTAGGTTAAGTGTCGATAGTGACAGTCTTTAGGTGTAGGGGTGGGTTAAGTGAGTTAGGTTAGGGTGCAGTAGGGTAACTGTGCTTGATGTGTCGGACCTTAGGGTTAGGGTTTGGGTTAGGGTTAGTGCATATGTGATTGTGTGTCATGTGTAGTTTACGTTGTTTGTATTGGTGTAATTTATTCGGTTTTGTGAGTGGTCGGTGTTGTGTGTTTTCGGTTATTTGGGGTCTGTTTTTGTGTGTCGGTGAAGTGTCGGTTCGGTAATGTGAAGTAGACCCATATATATATATATATATATATATATATATATATATATATATATAAATGTATGTATGTATATATATTTATATATATATATATATATATATATATATATTTTTTTTTTTTTTTTTATAGGATATATGTGTGTGTCTGGAAAGCAATACATACCCCGCTCAAATGCACTTACACATGCTTACTGGTGTTTATATACGCTTGACCTGCTTACTAGTGCCTTATTCATTATGACACTGACACTTCACTCCAGTTAACTTTTAATTGATATTTTGCAGGTTATACAGTGGACAGATGTCGCAATATGTTCATGTTCAGATTACCGATGGTAAATGGTATGTGATACAGTGGGATTCGGTACGGGAATGTCTGTTCGTTAGGTGGTTGCTCTAACCAATACAGTATTGCTGTGCTGCTTCATTTGCATATATACCCATATACCCATGGCTCCTGGTTCCCCAAACACACACCCCAATGCCTCCCTAATACTGCAGTCATCCATTCTCCAGTTGGATTTGCGGTGTATCCACACCACTACACATTGGCCACTCCCTACTCCTATAGACCCATCCCATTGGTTGACTCACTCCTCAGAACTCCCAAATGTTTAGTCCACAAACATTGGTGAGATGAGCGACCAAAAGAATACTAATCACAATTTTTGGGTTGTCCCACATGGGACACGCATGTGTTTTTGTCAAGATTAGACTCTATACTTCATTACATCCTTACTCCCGTTAACATGACACTACAATACATTAATAAGTATGACTATGTGGTAACACACACATTACACATGAGAGCATAATTATGTACGTGTTCGGCGTATTTCTTTTACAAATAGTCCTGTTTAGTAATTGGTGTTGCCGTAGCTGGCAGATCACGGGAATGATTCCATGGGTGGGAAAGTCCACACGTTTGATTATTTTCAGCACAGCACTGACTTCGGACATTGTACACACTTCTGCATTTTATCAGTTTCATCCCATCCTTCTTCTGCACAACCTATTATTCTATCTACTGTCGAAGTTTATAAGGGCACATTTGTGTTATTTATGTCTGCAAATGGAATGAATGTGTTACAGGGAATGTACTTCTACATATTGATGTCTGCATGTGTGTATGCATATATACTTATAACGAACTCGCTGACCTCCACAGGGCGTTCCAATTAGAACAAGCCCATCCAACCCTGGCATGCCTGGCTCCATAATTTCATACCCATAGTTCCTCCACCCCACATGTGTTCAAAATACACGCATACCATCCATTGTCCACTTGTTATCGCAGCCATGGCACCTCCCCACATTGCCCTCTCCCGAGCGTTTGGAACCCTACACGTATGTTGTCCCAACCCATGTATTTTCAGGCTCTCCCACCACTTAGTCCTTGAAATACCTGCCCTTGCTTGTGTAATGGTCAGATGGCCAAATGATCTATCAATTTTTGTTTAGTCCCACCAGGGACTACCATCTGTGTGTAAAGCAGACTTAGCAAATCAACAATGTTACTCCCACTGGTAATATCCTGCCTGTGGTGTGAGTAGCAGTGTTTTGCTCACTGCTGCCCAGCTGGATATGACATACGCTGACAGCGCTATATAATACTGGGGTTGCAGTTGATTCCCTTCTCATTCCATTTGTATGCTTTCTTGTTACATTGTTTTTTCTTCATATATATATATATATATATATATATATATATATTATATATTTGTATATACTTATATACATTTCCTATGCTGGGCACTGCTTAGACCCATGCAAGTGCACTCAGACTTGCTTACTGGTACTTGTATGTGTTTACTGTTGCTTATTTGTGCTTATACCTGCTTACAAGTACCTTATTCATTATGACAGTGCCACTTTGCTTGAATGATATTTAAGTTAAATATCTCATGCGATACTCTTATGTCGGTTTTATGGCAAAACGACATTCATTCCACATGAAAAATGATATGTGCTATTGTTGGGCTCGAACTGTGAATGCCTGTTTGTTAGGCGGATGCTCTAAACACTACACTATTGAGACTTACGTTTATTCTGCATATTTTTCTCTGTTTGAATGAATATGATGTGCAAGCTACACTCGACGGAGGGCAGCGATGCACAGACACACTGCGTTTTGCTTACACCTTTGATATTGCAGCAAATTGAATGCATAATAGGGACACAGGGACAGGGAATCTAATTGTGAAAGTTCTAGGGACAGGGCTCAACATTCCACTACGTGCTTGTGTGTTTACTACTTTGATTTTATTTCACTGTTCGTGGACACTCTTGTATGCTTAGCATACATTTCGGTATCCATGGACACTGAATTACTGACTTACTATTAGGGGTGGGCTCTATTAGTAGACATAGTAGGTTTTGTCAGTGCTCCGTAGAGCACTTGTACACACCCCCTGCACTCGCACATATTTCCTGTGCACGTCGAGGGTGCGGCGGCACGGCCTCATACATATTCATATGGCGCTAATGCGCCATCTGTGGTGAGGATGCTCGGCACAAGGGTAAAACCTGTGCCTGTTGGGCCACTACCATGTCCACTTTCTTTTTGCATCACATTTTTATAGCAAAGTTGTCTTTTAAGAGATTTATAGGTTCATAGGTAGGTACTAGGCTATCTGCCTGAGGTCATTTATAAGCCTAGCCAAAGTGTGACAGCTTTCTCCTCCCCTTTGATTAATTAACTGAGCTTCTGTCAAGCAGAGCCAATGAAGTGATCCCAGTGGTGTATTTTTCTGTTACCCATCCACTCGTCAAGGTTTCTCTTGACAAATGTTAGTGAGAGGCTCTGCCTAATGTAGTTAGGAATTTTGTTCCAAAGCATGTGGAGTCTCTGTGACAGGAATCTATCTCTCCAGCATGTTCTATTTATTGTTGTGGTGAGGTTTAGCTCACTAGAGCTCGTGGCTTGCAGTGACTTGGATTTCTTTGGGTGGAGCATGTCCATCAATTCTGAGTTGGACATGGCTTTGTAAGTCAGGCAGAGACCACCTCTGAGTAAGCAATATGCCACTGAGTACAGCCGGAGTTTTTTCAGTCGGGCTGCATAGGACATATATTTGAGGCCAGTACTCCTCTTGGTGAGGTACTTTTGTGGTCTTTCCAGCTGTTGGAAGTGTCTTGTGAGGTACATCCCAAATGGGGCATTGTACTCTATGATGGGTCTGATGAGTGACGAGTAGAGGGGCACTATAAACTCTTTATTTCTAGATGTGAACCCTTTAGTAATTAGATGGGCCACATAGAAGGATTTCCTAACTACTTTGGCAGTATGATTGTCAAAGAAGAGATTACATTCTACCTGGGTCCTCAGATCTCTTATTTCCTCTTCTGTATTAAGGGGGCTGCCACCTATGTGGTAATTCGTGGGTGTTTTGTTTTTCCCATATGGGATGACTATGCATTTTTTGGCATTAAGCTTGAGGCCATGACTTTGACACCAGGTGTCTGTCTCAGTAAGGCCCTTTTGGAGGGTCTCCATGTCAGCCGGAGAGTCAATTATGGCTCCCAGTTTGCAGTCATCAGTGAACTTGTTTAGCCATAGTCCTCCTTTGTTTGCCTGTACTTCTGAGAAGTATATGCCGAACAGTAGGGGTCCCAGGATCAAGCCTTGTGGGACACCACTTGTGACTGGTTTAGAGTCAGACCTGGAGCCTGCTATTTTTACCATCTGAGTTCTGTCTGTAAGCCAGTTGGCAACCTATCTCTTGACATAGGGGGTTATGTTCAGACTGGTGAGTTTTTCTGTAATACCTGAGTGGGGAATGATGTCAAAAGCCTTGGGGAGGTCAAGGTAGGCTGTGTGAACCACCTTTCCATAATTTATGGCCTTGGTGACTGTCTCGAAGAAGTCAACCAGGTTTAGTAGACATGATCTGCCCTTAACAAAGCCGAACTGGGTTGGGTCAAGTGTTTGGAGGTTCCCAATGTCTTTGTTAATGAATACTCAAGAGGAATTCCCCTGCACGGAAGTGATTGCATGGCTCAAAAACACACGGTAGACAAAAAACAAAAGCCAGCAACTGTGAGCTGTGTAACTAATTTAATTAGTTAATAAAAAATAAAAAAAAAACACAAGAATGAACAGACCAGTTTTGGCTATGGTGTTAACCTAGCCTTCATCAGTGTAAATTCCAAAAACATCTTGAATTTCTTATATACATTTGAAAATAATTAATCACAGAATTTCATTGGTGAGCTCATGAATATTCATTAATGTACCAAATCATAAATATTCATTAAGACCAGGCTGGAATAGTCCACCTAATTTCACAATCCATTTTTTCTCTTTTGCATTTAATTTACTGTGCCATCCAGATTTATTAGATCTGTCACCTACTATTTTATCACTGATGGTGAAGTGAAACTTTGCTGTGGTGTGTTTAAGAGTATGTTTATAAAGGGCATTGCTCATTCCCTTACATTTGACATCACTGAGGTGTTCAGAAATACGTAATTTAAGAGGTCTGGATGTTTGTCCTATATAAAATGCATGACAACTGCAAGAAGTCATGTAAATAATCCAATCTGTGCTGCAATTTGCAAAAAAACTTGATGTCAAATATAATACTGTAATTGCTACTGTAGAATTGTTTGGCTTTTAGCACATGTTTGCAATGGCTGCAATATCCACATGGCATGCAGCCCACTAACTTATCTCCAGAGATTAAAGTTTGGGTCATGTTATGATTGATGGGATCATGATGGTGTTTGTAGTGGTTGAAATAAAATCCAAGATTTGTCCCTTTTCTGAATGAGAACATGTAGGTGTCAGATAAATGTTGTGACAAAAAATTGTCAGCTAAGAGAATATTCCAATGTTGTCTCATGGCATCATTGACTCTGTTGGTATTCCTACCATATGTGGTGATGAACCATAAAGTGTTGTTTGTATTTTGTGATTTTTGTTTGTATTTAAGAAGGTCCGCTCTATCTAAATTTGCAGCATGATTGCTTACTGTATGTACATAGCCCATGCTGTAACCTCTTTCTTGAAACCTGTTGGACAAATCTTTATGAAAGACCTCAAAGGTATTTTCATCTGTCTCATCCTAATGAATTGAGACTTGGGGATGTTTTTAGTGATATGTGCTGGATGAAAGCTGGATGCGTGGAGTAAGGTGTTTTATTCTGGGTATTTTCTGAATACTTCCATACGAAGGGTGACCAACACATCCAAATATGTGATCTTGTGTGGGTCATGGTTGATGGTGAATTGCAAGCCCCATTTGTTATCATTGAGATACTCAACGAATTCCATCAATTATTCCACATCAGACCTCCACATCATCCAGCAATCATCCATATATCTATGCCAAATATCAACTTCCCCCAAGTAAATGTTGTGTGTAACATCATAGATGATTTGTTCTTCTGTGTATGCCATATATAAATCTGCATATATGGGAGCAAATGATGCACCCATTGTAGTACCCTGGACTTGGAGATAAAATTGTTGGCCATATAATGAAACATTTTTGGTGAGAACGTGTTCAGTTAAGCATATGAGAAAAGTGTTAAAGCTGGGTTTGTATAACTCGGATTTGTGTAACCAGTATTCCATGGCATCTAGCCCTGCCCAATGTGGTATGTTGGTATACAATGCACTAACATCCAATGTGCATAGCAGCCAATTGTCCTCTATTTGCAAGTTGTCAACAAATCTCCTGTAAGATCTAACTAAAGGAGCATGTTCATCAGAGTTTAATAGAAAATTTGTCTCCCATTCAACTATAACTATGTTGGCATAGCTATTGACACAGGGTGTGCCCATAGCTATGCCAACCTTCTGCAGGAACAGGTGTCCTTCAAAAAGAAAGGCATTCTTTTCTAGTACAATTTCCAAGAACATACAGATAAGATCAATTTTACTAGAAGTGTATTCACTGTTTTTTAGCAAGAAACCCATGTACCATAGAAATTCCAAAAGAATGGAGAATAGCAGTAAACAGCGATACAACATACATGGTTAATAACAAGCACCATCTCTCAGCTTTCCATTTATACTGTACTTGCATAAATCTTCAAGGAACTGTTTACTGTCTCTTAGAACCTGTTCCTGTCTATCTATTAAAGGTCTCAAGTTCTTTTCTATATAGATAGAAAAAGGCTCAGTGAGCCAACCACTTCCGGAGACTATAGGTCGAAATGGGGTTGAAGTAAATTCTTATATATTTTTGGGAGCCCATGAAAAACAAGAATCGGGGGGACTCAACAGATAAATAGCTCTCCAATTCACTAGTAATAATATGACTATAATAACAATCATATAAAGCAGCATCAACTTCAACTTTCATAATATCTATCACATCATAATCAATTTGAGCATATAGGTTCTCATCAAGCAAGGTAGAAAAAATAATATTAAAATCATAATCCATCACAACAATATCGTCGCCTTTGTCGGCATTTTTTTATTGCAATGTCACCATCTTGTTGCAAAGACACTAGCACAGGGGTGTCCAACCTTTTCAGTTGCAAGGGCCGCATTGAGTCAACAGAAATGGTCTGGGGGCAAACGTCAAGTGAGGACCAAAAAAAACACAAACTGAAGAACAAAAAAAAAAAAAAAAGGTCTCTCACAAACTGAAGAGCAAAAAAAAAAAACCATCCACAATAACGTATCCTTAACCGCATTAAAAAGTTATCATACACAGCAGCATTTGATATTCCTTCCATTTGGCTATAGACAGCCATCATACTAAGGGACATTTCTGTTACAACATCATCACGTTAACTTATTCACGTACAGTATGATCATACACATGATGCACCAGTATAAAGCATTCATCTGGCAACATTTTTCTCTTACAACCACTTAACTGGAGTAAACTTCTCCACAATGTGTATTATTTTCTGACAAACATCTGTATTGTGCATCTATTAAAATACATTCTCTTGACTTTGACTAAAACTTGTTCAGTGCATGCCTTGCTGTGGTCACCCTCTCCACATTCCTATTACAGTCACTTGCCTCTCTAACTACTGGAGGCTCTGTACTATGTACTGTACCATGACATATTGCTTCAGAATACTCACTGATGAGAGATCAACACACCTCCCTTCAGATATTTCACTGTAACTCACACTTCAGCTCTCTTCTAGATTAAAGCTATATTTCACATCACGCAGTTTAACAGCAAAACAAAATGTATACATTATGCTAGCTTGACACAGTAATGTGGAATTCAAGGATTCTTAAACAGATGGTTTCAAGAAACAGAACACAACTCAACATGCATTGTTTACTTCTGCATCAAATATACTACAATTCAGAACTGCTACATATTTCAATTCTTTTTCCTGGATTGCAATCTTGTTAGTTGTAAAAAATGTCAAACATGACTGGGAAAACACAGTTAGCTCCTTTGTCAGGTAGGCTATCAAGCAAAGCTTGGGCAGTTTACAGAAATCAGACATCTTAAGTGGGTGATTTAGAAATACGCAGAGCTGGGTATCATATTGTACTTTTTTGGAAGCATTACAAACAGGATCCAGATGGCAGGACAGTAAACCTACGTCTTTAGGAAAATTACCCTTAAAATAAATGCTCTACTCTACTGATTCAGTACACATTTACACTGAAAAGTCAGAAGAACCATCTTGTTATTAAGACAAAACAGCAGCCATTATCTGGTGATGACTGCGTTCTAGGATCAAAAGTAAATCCTGTCATAAAGTCAGCTAACAGGATGACTAAACATCCAAGAAAGTACTCGATGAATACAAAAAGGTAGTGATCCCTGCTGTAGAACTGATCTACAAGATAACCAGTGATCTCACTACAACTCTGAAGCATTAAGGGGGAGCAACATAGGCTACGGAATCTGCCCCATTTTATAAAATTTGTACATTTGAGCACTGTCTCATCCTAATAGAAAACATTCTGAGGTGGCCAAAAGGCACAGTAGCAATCTTTGTGGAATGTGGAACTGTCATAACAAAGCTAAAACACATCAGCTTTAGAATGGTTTACAATGCTGTCTCTGTGTCCAAACATGTTTTTCATGTGTATTAAATTAATAGGCTTTTTAATGTTTCCAGAACGTTTCTGCTTGGGACTCCATTGAAAATGGAACATCTCACATGCACATTTCTTGTCAACAAATGACAGCAAACAAATAAATAACATACTGCCCTTTTGTTCCTCAAAGAATAATCTGAAAAATATCTTACCTCTCATAACCCCATTCTCAGAAAAAAAAGTGAATGGATAAATTAACTCTTCTTAGCTGGTCAGGGAATAGTAGAGAAGTACTAAGAATATGTCATAACTTTTAAAAGCAAATTATTTTTAAATGAAATTAACTACATTCTATATATGCAACTACTTTGATGAAACATCAAAATTCACTTAAAGACTGCACCTCCCATGACCTTAATACAACAACAAGCTTCACTAAGAAATTCAGAATCTATACCCACTTAGAAGAAAATGTATATTTAGATATATATTTTCTGATACAGCTGATGTCCGCCACATCAGAAGTACTGCACAGTGCTCTTCGTCCATTTCAGTACCTTTTTTACCCATATCATTGTGCCTGAATGTCGTAGTAAAAGAATCATATAGCTTAGCTTATCTTTTACTGGTGGAGATGTAGTCCGTGGGTAAAAATAAATAAATCCTCCTCACTCTGAGTCTTCTCTTTAGCCGCGATCTCACTCCTTCCTTCAGCTGAAACTTTTTAAACTAGTTTACCGCAAATGTAAAAAACAACCGAACGGTGTTTTGGCGCATGCGCAGACCAGCTGAAAGATGCTGTTGGCGCATGCGCAGAACAGCTTAAGGACGCGGACGTGAAAACACACGGAAAATAAGTGAAATTTCAATGTAAGGGTCGCGGGCCGCATGGAAGAGCTCTGAGGGCCGCATGCGGCCCGCGGACCGCGGGCCGTGGGTTTGGGCACTCATGCACTAGCACTTCTTTCGCTGAAGCACTCAGATTGCAAAACTTTCTTTTAAGCATAGCACTATTAGAAGCTTGCAATAAATCATGTTCACATTTTTTTACAAAAGGTATCCAGCAATGGCTCTCAGTTTACAGAGACTGTTATTGACATTAAAAAGTTTGCACATAATGTAATGTTGAGAATGTTACACCCTAATAATGATGAAATGGTTTATAGTTTTAAGAAGCCTAGTACTTTTCAGCCTAATTTTCATCCATTGCTGGATATCCATCCTCTGCTTGCCATATTTAACTCACAGACCTGCTGCTTTAATAAGGACTTGGCTTAACATAATCAGATAAGACTTAGGAGCTTCCAAAAATTATATTGTTAACTCCTTTTAATGTGAAACTTTTACAATACTAAAACAACTAGTTACCAGGTAAATTCAAGGTATGTGGCATTAAAGCAACAGCACTTTTTTAATTCTGCTCAGCTTAAGAAGAAAAAACAAAAGACATGCAAATGTGTAGAAACTTTCCCTGCCTGGATCTTCTAAACTAGTATCTTAGCCAACATCAGTCCACGTTAATATTGTACAGTAGTAATATAGTAATTGGTATCACTAGATGTAAGAATCCATTGTAACTTTGTAAACTCCAGAAAAAAAAGCCTGAAACTGTTACTTCCAAAATTGAAGTATATGGTAACAATTCTGCAGTATTAACCAAAAATAACTGGTAAGAAAATAAAACAAATCCAGTTCAACAAATTAAATCCAGAACTAAACATGCAGCTACACTAGATCTGAAGTCCAAGTTACAAAGTTCTCTGTATTGTCCATGACATCTAACCTCAATATCTGATCAGTGGTAACCAGGTCTGTAAGATTTTATGGACTGGATAACCTAGTGAGTACATCATCATTAGTACAGCACTTTCCTGGCATATAAACAGTTCTATATTCAGTGCTCACAATGGCATTGCCTGAAATGTGTTGTTTGCAAAAATATTTAGAACACATTTTATTTAACTGAATAAAGAAATTGGTAGTTATTGATGGGTCCCTATTAAATTGCTGAACGTTTCAAAGTTCGAATGTCATATGGTTGACACCATATGATCGAACTTTGAAAAGTTCGAAGGTGAAAGGCAACAGCTCTGTACGCGCAGAATGGGAAAATTTCCCTTTTCTGCACTGAAGTGCGGTCTTGGAGTTGGTATATTTAAGTAGGGGGCGCAGGGGGGCTTGGCCCCTGAACAGAACATTAAGGTAAGGTATTTTTATATATATATATATATATTCGAGGTTTCAAGTTTCGTTTATATGTTGTCGAACATATGAGGTTCGAAATTTTGAAGCTTCGAATATATAATATAGACCCATTGTTGATAAGTATATGTAGTAAATCAATGACCGTATAAATATTCATAAAATCTTCAGATTCCAGAAATGATGGCTAATCTTTGCTTATCCTGTTGATAATATATTTTGTCATTCAACCATCAGGCTATGAAACGCAAAAGGAAGTGGTTTCTTACAATTAGACATTCTGTGTCAAATAATAGCTTTTACACCATAAGGTGAGGCATCAGCAACATAAATCAGATCTAGCAGCTTAATAATGAAGAAGCATATCAACAGATTTAGCATTTTATTTTTACTTTTGAAATTCTGCTTCTTATTCTTTTTTCTGTGCTCCATGCTCCTAGTATGGATTTGCATGGGTCTATATTGAATTACCGAAAATCCTCTTGCATGAATAAGTAAACGACACATAAACAGCGATACGCAAAGACAGCGAACGTACAAAACCGCGAAATACAAAATGTCGAATCCTCATAGTTGGCCAACTCCACATCCTGCTACATACTGCCTACCCAACAAAATAAAAAAACACTATACCCATACCTACATTTCACCTACATATCCCATATCCTAATAAAACCTACATGACACACAAATACATCTAACTATAAAAAACAACACCTGAAAAGTAAAACAAAAATTAACATATGTACTCCGCTACTCAACTACATTACTATATATATATATATATATATATATATATATATATATATATATATACACACACTAAACTTAACCCTATTTCTAACCCTAAGATCTAAGTTAAACATACCACTACATATGCACTTACCTTAACCTGCACCCTAACCCTAAGGTCAGTAACTATCGCACACTTACCTTAGGGAGCTATACCAGATAAGGAAATCACCTACTGCTGTGGACAACTATGGCAGTTCGATCTTTGGATCTTCACGGTTCTGGACATTTGCTCTTCTGCCGCTTCGCTGTATATGTGTCAATGTTTACATATTTGCACAAGAGGATTTTCTTTAATTCAATATAGACCCGTTTTCCATAAGCAATTTTGCAAGTGTTTAACAGTGTAGGCAAATATGCTAAAATCTTGTTCAAATAATTAAGTAAAAGCAAACATATTTTCATTACTCTCAAATCTATAGGAGATGGATTCTTCATACACACTTTCATTCTAGTCACTGTGTCGTGTGAGCCATGGGCATATATTATTTTATTTTCATGTAATTTTTATTTGTTTACATCAAGTTTTCATCAGGAGTCATCATTTGCAGTCACTTTTCAGGTGAAAGAATTCATAATTAGAAATACATAACATATTTTTTTGTTTCTTTCGGCTTTTCCCGGTTAGGGCTCGCCACAGCGGAACTCCGGTCCGCTAATGATTGGCAGTAGATTTTTGACATACTGGCTTGCCGGGCCTAATGCACAACCTTCAGCGAAGGAATGCCCATTCACACATGTCACCACACAGAAGACGCTCTAACTGAGAATCGAACGGGCAACGTCTAACTGTGAGGTGACAACACTACCACAGCACCACCACCGCAGTTTGGCAAAACATACAATCATCAAAAAGTTATATGATGATATACTGTTAAGTCAATTAGTAGATTTTGTTCTGAAGCTGGTTTTCTGAAATAATATACACTGTTTACAAAATGTATTTTTTTCTTAAAACAAATATGTGCATCCCCGAATCTTCTCAATAAATCATATCACAGACATTGCCTTTAATCAACTGACACATATATGAACTCAAATTGTCTTACTTATGAGTTAAAAAAGCCTCATTAAAACAGATGATAATGCCAAAAACTGAATACAGATCTATTTATTCTGAGCTTAGCCAATAACACATACAGACTTAAAGTAAAAGTCAATAAGATCTGTAGATTCGTATTCCTAGATGCCCCATGACAACATTACTACAACACATTGAAAACACAATAATCTTCTACCAATTATTGCTACAGCAGTTCTGCTTTTCAGCTACTTAGCTTTCAAATTGCTAAATTGTTCTTATAGTTCACCACTATCCACAAAATTATACCACAGAGAATTTAGCTATGCTCTCCAAGTCAAACATAGACAATTCCCACAATGCTGGCAAGGCCATCCTTTAATAAGGTTATAAAGGAGAAACATCTTCTAAAGTAGTATCAGCAGCATGAAATTTACTACCACAAGAAATCTGAAAACTTACCAATATCAGTACATTCAAAAAAAGTTGCTGCGTTGTCTGACTGAAAAGCACAAATGCTCATGTTTGTATACAGGCTAAATCTGCAAGATTTGCTAACTGGATAAGTCCACTGGAAACAAGTGTCCATTTTCAGGGGCAATGCATGAGCACTGTCTGGGTAAGTAAATTGGTCAGAGTCACACATCTGGCAACTAGAGATGGAAAGAATCGAAACGTGTACCTTACAACTGCAGCAAGTAGGTCATTTGTAGCTCATAACCTTAATGCTCTGCGATAACTGCCATACAAAAATGCAGCTCTGTGAATATACACAAGTCCAAACTATAGTAACCTTACAGATTATGACCACAAATCACTGCACATAAGTCTATGCTGTATATCACCTCCTAAAACATATACAATCTGATACTATACCTGTTTCTGCAATATATTATCTTTCTATATTTTTAGTTTTTCTTTCTCCTGCTAATAAGAAGTTGAACACAAAACTGTGTGTTGTCCCATTATGTACACCAGGCTGCTTTTATATGATATAACTTGATTTTGTACCATTTTATATACTTGCCTGTATATTTTGTCCCTCTATGTATTATATAAATATGACTTGGTCTCACTGCCTACCCTCTCTATGTAGTATCAAGTTTGCAATTAAACTATTACTTATTGTGAAATGTTAAAACAAATGATGATAGTCTAATTGGCCCAGATCATGATTGAAAAGAGTTTTTGGACCAGCCACCAACCTGGTTAATTAAGTAAAAATAAATAAGTAACCTTTCTCTATTCTGTAAATGTTTTTCTGATGATACTCTCTTAACAAGGGTATCAGTCAAATAATCTGCAAAATGTGGAGTAGCTTGTAATAAACCATCGATATCCTTAGAGCCATTTTCTTCCTTCCCACGTCTACAGTGGAAATGTAGGCCTCCCCGATATTCTTCTGCAGCAAAGCTTCTAAATCAGGCATTTTATGTTATCTTTCAGCATTCATCTACTGTTCATGTTACTGTCTTGTCTGTTGCAGTTTTGGTTAAGTCTTTTTTTTTTTTTGGTCACAGAATTGCCAGTGGCCAAGAATAGTTGGACGTATCAATGATTCATGGTAGCATTCAACTCTAATAAAGCCGTGAGTAGTGACAATGGATGATACTGTCAGTCTAGATCATTACCAGCTCCCTGCAACTCCAAATGCCCTCATCCTTTCACAAAAAAAATAAATCTTCAAATTATGTTGGTTAAGGGACATGCCTAAATATTAACAACCTGAAGCATTAATAGTGCAGGGCGGATACTAGATACTGGAGCATAGCCTGATCTAGGGATACAATGAGTCTGTTGTCTGTAGTGCCTGTGATGATTTGTTTAATAGGCTGCAAAAGTTTTAGGAATTTAGTTAGTTAATTTTCATTTGTTTACTGGGGTAACCTGATTGAGCGAGAATGCATTATCAGCAGAGGCAAGGGATAAAAGCTTCAACTTTTATATTATACCGATTACAAAAATTTATGTACATTAACAAGTAATTAAACATTTAGGCAAATACATACAGCAACCAATTAGTTTTCTAATAAAGATGAAATTCATAAGGAATCTAAGAAACTCATTGCATATATAATGAAGGGATTCATGTAAAGCAGTTGGTAAAGGTATATAGAAGATGTAGAAAAGTTAGATGCTGATGTAAAAGTAGATGATACAGACGTGAAATTATAGACATTATAACTAGTAAGTATAGAATTAGGGGGTCTATATCAGAACAATGGAAGTACATTCTTTCAAATTTTCTTACATCGATCCCTATTCAGTGAACACTGAAAATAGCGAAATGACAGATAACCGAATTTTTCCCTAGGGAAATAATTTGGTTGCCTGTTTCTGTCATTTCGCTATTTTCAGCGCTGTGGTGGAAAGTTACGGGTCGGGTTCAGGTAAGTGTGCGACTGGGCATGGGTTAGGTGAGTTAGGGCACGAGGGATTTTTGTGTGCAATTGTGTGAACGTGAGGGTTAGGGCAGGTTAGGTGAGTTAGGGTTAGGGCACGGGTGAGGTGAGTGTGCGATAGTGACGGACCTTAGGGTTAGGGTTTGGGTTAAGGTAAGTGGATAGTTAGTGGTGTTTGTACAGTTTAGTGTATGGTTAGCTGTAAGATTTTGGGTGTATGTGTGTGGATTGCTGTTTGTTTGGTGTGCTTGTGTTGTGTGTATGTGTTTTGGAACAGCAAATTTTTTCCGTAGGAAAAAATTCGCTGTTCTGAATGTTCAATAGGGTTCAATGTAAGAACATTCAAAAATGTGAACTTTTGGTGTTCTGATATAGACCCAAATTAGGAATAGGAATACTATGAAGAATACAGGAGTTGGGAAATTGCCAAATATGAGGATAATCAGCTGTAACTCATATTTTTAAAATTATAGGTATATAAATATGGAGAAGACTAGTAGCCCAATTATGTTCTAAATACATTTTAATTTGTAAAGAAATATGCTACAGTTAGATTCAGTTCTCTGATCCAGAGGTACATTTGGTTCAGCTCTCTGATCCAGAGGTACAGAGTTCTATAACTTAATTACATGTACTGAGAAAAGCAAATCACCATAGTGATTGTTTGACTTGGTGACTTCTTTATAATTTTGGGTTTATGTTTTTTAGGTTTGGATATTGTGGAACATTTATTTGATATGAAAAATAAGTTGTGCATAGTCTTTAGTTGATTAAGAGTCAGTATGTGCTTTAACTGTACTCTGGAGATTGTTCTGCAAAGCTTTAAAATAGGGGCTTGTATCTGAGATATTTGTTGACTATTTAGCAATTTCTTATAAATATGTTCAAGCATTTATATATGCATTTTGGGAACATAAATTACAATAGTTGATGAGTATATAACTACAGGTAAGAGTAATGTTTATGCTGTGTTTAGCTGTACTGCTGTATGGTATAGATGTCTCTGCCTTAGCTCATAAAGTCATATCTCATTCTTCCTCAATGTGAACTTTAGGTTAACATAAAGAATCATTACATCTACCTAAATGTGAAAGGGTATGACTCCTCTAAATACCTATAATGCCTGCAATATGCTAGAAACACCCTTTGGACTTAGATCCAAAGGGTCTGCAGGATACCATGTATGTTTATATGAGGATGCATACTGCCATTGACTGGGAGGGGGGTTGCATTTACTCTGTCAATCACTAACAAGTGTTAGACTGGTAAACACAAAAAACTCCCACAAGATGAAGTGGCAAGACCAACCACTAAACAAGAAAATCCGCTGACAGGTAGAACAGGAACCACAAGGCAAATCCAAACACAGTTCTTTAGCGAATAGATCAACTTTAATGCTGCTTTCGTCCCCAAAGAGACTTCTTCAGAATAAACATCAACTGCAAACCAAATCTTATATAAACAAACTCAAACCTTTAATTATTACATAATGATCAATTATCCAATCCAAAAACCCTCTCCAAACTAAGACTCCATGAAAAACATTTATAAAACCCCCAATATAAAAAATATATAAAATATAAAATGTGAAAATATATACAAACAATTTTATATAATTTTAAGTATTTTTAAAAAATTTTAACCTCCTATTTAAAAAAAAAAACACTTTATGTTAATAGAGTCTATTAAATCTCTTTGAAGCGCTAAGTCTTTAATAAATTTATACAAGTATTTTGAGGTCTGTGGCTTTGTTGTTGTCTTAATTATGATAACTAGCTTGTATATGTCTGCATAAAGCATTTCCTACCAGATTCTACCTATCAATGTAAGACACCAATAAACAGAACAAACAACATACATATTTCTATTTACACGAAGCTTCATTTTATAAGGGTATAAACAGTTATTTTCCATACAAAAAAGTACAGCTGAGCCCAGCATGATTGGCAACCACCAAAAATTTAAATATTTAATTATTATACAGAATTATCACTTTGAAAATTCATCTGCCTGCTGTCTAAGACATATTTCACTGAGCAGTTTATCAGGGTCCATACTAGTCAGGTTGTGTTTCACTTAACAGAACTGTTTTCGAAATCAGTCCTGCAGATGGTAAGTGCAGACCTAGATCTGGCCACATAAGACCTTTACTGAAAAGCTACTGAGAGTGCCACCAAAACAGAAGACAATGCTACATGAAGGTAGTCTACTTCTTGCACACGTACATGACAGTGCAATAAATAAAGTTAAGGTTATTTATTTAACATTTTTTTATCAGGAAAGTCCCACTTGGAATGAGCCAATTTTCAGCAGAGGCCAGGGGAGAAATGGTCCAGGCACATGTTTTTGTACCGTGGGAAGAAACTGGAGAACCCTGAGAAAACCCACACGACTGCAGAGAGGACATGCAGACTCCACTCAGAAGGCATCCCAGATGAGAATCAGACCAGAGAACCTCTTGCTGTGAGACAACAATGTTAACCACTGCACCACTGTGCCATCCATCAAGTTAAGTTTGTGTTCTGTGTAAGATCCCCAACTTTGATTAAGGAAAAGAAAGAGATTTAAGTATATTTATTTTTGGAATACTAAAAGTGGTTAAGCAGTTTAACAAGAAAGGTGGAAGATACGGTATGACAGCTAAATGCCCAAGAATGTGCATAACTAGCAGGAAAATGAAAATGTGAATGGCTAGAGAAAAATCATTTGCATGACTAGTTTTGGAATGGCATTTCCTTTTCTAGAAGCCCCAGCTTCAGTGGGTCATGAAGCAAAAATAGAAAAAAGAAATGAGTGACGCACCAAAGATGGCATGAGGCATATACATACATTAAGTTATGTGCAACAAGTAGAAGTTAATGTACAACCTATGCAGGCTGTCTCACAATTCTGTTGGTCACAGTACTTTCCATTCTTCCTTCTTCCTGCCGTCCTGCCTTCCAGTCTACCTCTTCTGCTTTTTGCTTAGGCCACTATCTTTCCAGTTACGATAATTTTGACATTTTCATCCTTTTGCCTACACTTAATTGTTTCTAATTGCACAACTTTGTCAATTACATCTACAGATACAAAAATTTAGCAGCATTAATAAGACATTCTTCTTTAAAATTAATACTTGAAGCTTTGGTGACCTGTCCTGTTGTACTGGAATGCATGCGTTTCGCATAACTCTGACTGTGTAATATAAAGTTCTGTAAGTCTTTGTATCCTTGCAAACCTGCCTTTTTAATGTCTTAAAAATGGTTTATCAAGAAAGTCTGAAAATAAAAATGCACTCCAACATACAGAAATTTTAAAACACTTTGTACATAAAATACTTACTAATCCAGCTAGTAAACTCTGATTTCTTGCGTAAAAGTCAAAACATTTTATAACATAGAACAAATCTCCAAAACAAATAAACCTCAAAACAGATGTAAAAATCCATAATTATAAATGATAAAACAAACAAAAAAAACATAAACAAACATGATCTGAGTGAACTACATTTTTAGAAATAAAGATTATCATTCCCACCATTTAGTTAATAGACTATTAGGTTACTCAACTGCATAGCCAGTTGCCATGTCATCCATTTATTAATAAGCCCACCTATCCTTTCTTTCTATCCTAGGATGACCTATGGTTTATATATTTTTCTTGTTAATATTATTATATTGTGCTTCATTGAAGGGAATGATGATTTTTAACCAGTGGCAGATTATAATAAAAGGTAATTCAGCTGGCCACCTAGAATCCACAGCCCCAGAGGAGCCCATGCCAAACTTTACAGTATAAAGAAATTGAAAAAATATTTAAAAAAACTTTGTTATGTACATAAGCTAACTAAAAGGAGTTAGCAGTGCTAATATAACAATTGTTAAATCATATCATTTTTTTCAGAAAAGGCATAAAACAAGGGTCTCTGGCATTTAAGAATGGAAGAGGATATGAAATGTCCATTTGCAGAACTTGCATGCCCATATGAATTTCCAAATGACAGCTGCATAAAACACCCACTGTGCAAATAATTTAATACATATTCATACATCAAGGGTTTACATTCTTGTGTTATAATATATATATATGGGTCTACTTGAAAACACTGACATGCCAAAACACAGACAACGAGAACACCGAGACCAGAAGATCGACAACTGAGATGACCAACAGTTTAAAAGTATGAAACTTCACATGCCCGACAAACTACAATCCCAACAAGCAACAAAACAAAACAAATACTTTTTTCCAAAACACACACACACAACACACGCACACCAAAAACCCTACAAACCTACACTAAAACTTACATACACAACTATCTATGTACTAACCTAAAATCTTACAGCTAACCCTACACTAAACTGTACAAACACAACTAACTATCCACTTACCTTAACCCAAACCCTAACCCTAAGGTCCGTCACTATCGCACAATCACCTAACCCGTGCCCTAACCCTAAATCACTTAACCCGCCCCTAACCCTAAAGTCTGTCACTATCGCACACTTACCTTACCCACACACTAACCCTAACTCACTTAACCCGCCCCTAACCCTAAATTATGTCACTATCACACATTTACCTTAACATGTCGGTATTCTCAGCATCGGGCTTTTAAACTGTCGGTCATCTCAGTTGTCGATCTTCCGGTCTTGGTGTTCTCGTCATCAGTGTTTTGGCATGTCAGTGTTTTCAAGTAGACCTATATATATATATATATATATATATATATATATATATATATATATATATATATATATATATATATATATATATATGTGTGTGTGTGTGTGTGTGTGCGCGCAAGTTCAATTTAATTGTTGCTATTTATCTATACTCCCCTACCCAATGTCTATATTTAAAAATCTTTACAGTTAACTCCATGTATGGAGAGCATACATTGCAGAAGATAACTTTCAAATACCGACTCCATTACTTGACACAGAAGACTTAAAAACAGTAGCAAATCCAAAGATGCACACAGAACATACCTTTCAACATACATCTTAACTGTCCTGATTTTGTAGTATGCCCAATATTTTGCCTTGTATTTTTGCTAATAAGTCAATGATAACTAATTACAATCAGTCAATAATGACAAACGTTTTTCGTTTCATAATTCAAACACTGTTTTTCTGCTAATTTTTAACATAATTAGAGTAATATTTAATAAAAAAAAACCTGTCACTGATTTGGGCCTTTAACCCCACTGCTGTTATTTTTGGCTTTGTCCATTATTCTTTAGCAAAGAAGTTCAGAGGTATGCCTCTCAAGAGTACTTAATTATGACAATTGTCCCTCATTTTGAGTCTTATCTTAAAAAGTTTCAATTTCCTCACAGTTCCACTTGGTTATTAATAGTAAATCACATTAATTCATCAAAAGAACTCTTATAAGTATAAAGTAAAACATTTTATCCATCTTGTGAGCTTCCCAGTTGATGTTGTTAGAGAGTTTTTTGTAGGTGTTCCACATTTTGCCCATGCGTTCCACATTATGATAGGTAGTATCCCACATTTTAGAGATGGACAGCTGAAAGCTATGATGCAGAGATAAGCAATCCAGCTACCTGAGCCATGCACAGAACAGACCAATCAGTTCTTTCACTTTCTATAGTCTTATTAGTTTGATCTCTTAGGATGCAACAACAAATCTGTTGTGGTTGATTTACTGTGATTTTGCCTGTCTTTGTCCACATCTGTAATCTACTACTTCTGTAAGCTGTTGCTTTCTAATGTATATTTGACATTTTTTTCAGGTCCATGCACCATACATGTTTAAGAGAAGTAGCAGAAGTTTAGTTCATTATCAACATTACTTAAGCTATTGTGGTAATAGGGACTATTAATGGTTAAATCTCTATATACTTCCTAAGAGAAAGATGTCAGGGCATGCAAATACAAAGTTAAGAACAGATAATCTGGACAGAAGTTAAGTCTGTGTTTCAGCAGCATCCATCCTTTAAAAGGCTGCAACAAACAATTATTATTTTGTCAAAATTGGGCATGTGTTTGTGTGCATGCTTGGGAGGTTATTGCTATATAGGGAATCAGACTGTAAAACACAATGCTTAGTGTTGCAAAATTACATTTTCTATAATTTGCAGCTATTCCTTGGAGGAAGTGTTAGATATCTTTGGACATCTTCATTGATCTGAAAGTTAGTTTCATGGGAGGGTAGCTCAGATAGCCAAAATACGATGAAGCCACTCTTCGATCACATTTACTTAGACAGGTTTTTTCTGTATGTATTTTATTTTTTTACTCTCTCTCTCTCTCTCTCTCTCTCTCTCTCTCTCTCTCTCTCTCTCTCGCTCTCTGTTTAGTCATTTCCATTTGATGCAGTATCATTAAATATTATGCTTGATAGTCATTGAAGAATGAGTTACAGGTGTGAGCTCAGTTGCAGTGACAGGTGCATGGCTTCATTAGAGTACCAAACTAGATAAAGAACTATATAAACAAAGATGTACGAAGTAAAATGTCATGGTCTATTCAGAGTCATATAGCTGAAATACTGTTAAGTTCTTAAGGGGTAATTTGCATATATTCCATGGGCCTCTACTACAGGAGGTTTAAGGTATTACACAGTGAAGACTGCAGCTTGGCTGGGTCTTTCTTGTAGTTTCTACTAAATGTTTTGATTGTGTGACCTTTTTATCCTTTGTTTTAGACTTTAGCATTACCAACCTTAAATTATAGATTGTTTGATGTCATTTTATTGTCCATAGCTTAGTGGAAGGGTCTGCATAAACTTTTTGGAGTTACTTGACAGAGAAAGTCATGTTGTTGAAATGGCATTGGGGATCATCAGAGAGTAGAGTTGTTACAAAATTATGTATAAATAAAAATATAGGTAAAAAAAAAAGATTTTTTTTAACAAAGAATACTTTTCATTCGGTCGCTCTAAAAAGTAAATAATAAGGAAGAAGAGTGAAAATTTTGCAAAAGAAAGACACACAAGCTGATTTCAGAAAAGCATTTCAGGTTGGTGTTGCTGATTGTGGTAATGAGGTACCAGAAGAAGTTCCAGGAATCACCAAAAGCTGAAATAGATATATTTAAAGTGGGTTTAACAACAGTCAATGATGTGAACTGTTTTTTAGGAAAGAGTAGGTGAGGAGGCACTTACTGAGTCATACGCATACAGATAGCTAGGCAACAGTGAAAGGTAAAAAGAAGTAGTGTGTAGGATATGAAGAAGCAAGGGTGAATGAGAACATGGAACCATGTGCTCATACTGGTACACATAAAAGGCAAATATGACTATCAGATGTGGGACCACAAGAGAAACACAGGAAAAAGACGGTAGTAGGATAAGTGCCTTACAAAGCAGATGAAGATAACTGGGAATGATGCAATTATAGGCTGACATGACAACGGAAAAAAAGGGGCTATGAGTTGTAATAAGGTATGGGCAATGCAAGTCAAAACAACCTATGTATGCAGATTGGAAACACTAAATTAAAAGTAAAAGGTACTTGAACTGGGTCATGACCTTGACAGAATGGCTGAATGGGATTGCATTCTTGTGAGTTTAATAGTAAATTACATCCAGAAAAGGGGTATTGCTATGGGTTCACCATGTGGAGGTAGTGTGGCGAACCTAGTGGTGGCCTATTGGGAAAAGAACTTCCTTTTTGAACATTTTCCCTTTAAAGAGGCCTCAAAATTTTACACTAGGTTCTTAGATGATGCATTTGTCCTTCTTGATGGGAACTCTGATACGGCTACTAACTTAGTGAATTACATGAATGAATCATGTCCTTTTCTAACATTCACCCACCACTTTTCAATGAGTGAAGTTGAGTACCTAGATGTTAAACTTGCTAAGGACACTCAAAATAACTGTTTCTGTTCTAAGATCTTTAGGAAGAATACTTATTGTAATGCCTTCCTCCACTTCTCTAGTAACCATCCCTTGAATCAGAAGAAGTCCATCTTCAAAGGTCAACTAGTGAGAGCAACACGTATGTGTAGCACCCTTGTTGATTTTGAAGAGGAGTGTAGTACTCTCAGAATCATGTTCCAAAACAGAGGTTACCCTATCGATTTTTTGGACAACCTTATAGATGAGGTCTCTTTCAAAAGAAACACAGGGTTTTATCAACCACTTTTACAGGGCGCTGTTCAGAGAAATTACCAAAACCCTACTGAATTGGTGATAGACTTGGGTGAGGATGTAGGAAACCCCCTTTCGATTGAACATATTAACACAGACCAGAGTTCTAGACCCCCAGCTGCCGATTTTAAAAATAGGTTTACTCTTACCTATAACAAACACATTCCTAGTATGTGTGGTATCGTTAAGAAAAATTGGGAGTTCATTACAAACAACACCCACCTTTTTGAAATCTTGGGTGCTTTTCCTGGTTTTACATTTAAAAGAGGTAAGAACTTGAAAGAACTTTTACAAAATGAAAATACATCTCTTGGGGTGTCTAGACAGACTGGCACATTCTTGTGTGGGTTCTGTAACTGGTGTAGGCTTTTAAAAACAGGGAATTCGTTCACGATTAGGGGTGAAAAATTTTACATCAGACAGAAGTTCTTCTGTGATTCTAAGTCGATCATCTATATTGCGCTTTGCAATTGTTGTCCGGCATTTTATGTTGGAAAAACGGACCGCAGACTGCGTGACCGTGTTTACCAACACAATTATGCCATAAAAAATAAAAAAACGGACAACGCTCTTTCTAAACATGTACTAGATAACATAGGGCATAGTTTTTCCTCCTTGAACTAAAGGAATTAGAATGGCAGTTATTATTAAATGCCTTTTCTCCACCTGGTTTAAATGACCTGTGTAATATTTCCATCATTTTAAAATATAAAAGTTATCTTAGAAATTGACACCACCTTTTTGGTTAATGAAATTCCAAAATTTATAGGAAACTTTACATATATATATAAAACAACCCTGAGGAAAATTCCTCGAGGAAAAAGCTGTTTTGGGGTATCACATCTCAGTTTCTCGTGTGTACAGCTAGTCCATCAGCTTGTTCAGGTATGGGTTTTTCATAAAGAAAGTGTTTATACTGTTTATAAAGAAATTATTTTGTTTTAACTTCTTAAGCATTTTGAGTATTTGGAATCGTTAATGTTCTTCATTTAGTACGGGTACCATTTGGGGCTAAAACCAAATGTACGCTTTCACTAATACTAAGTACATAAAGTACCCGGTTAGGGGTATTAACATGTGTTTAAGTGAGATGGCAATAAAATATTCCTTTTCTATTCTTTTATTCCTTTTAAAACTTTTGTTTTTAAAAATGTTCAACTTGGTATTGTGCAGGATATGACATCATGTATATGTTGTATAAAAGTGAATTGGCGCTCTTTTTGTATTGTCTGAGGAAGCTCTTGGTTTTGGCCAGGAGCGAAAACGTTCTTATTAAAAATACGTTTACTTTGATTTGACTTGGAGTTTTGGCTTGCCTACTTCGTTTGTTTATGCTGGTGTTTCTTTTTTGTTGGCTCCACTGGTTTGTTTTGTCGTAGTATGGCTAGCCCTAAAACTCCTGTGCTGTTTGAGTCTAGGAACAGTCCGCAAACTGGCGTTCCTTCCCTTTGCGACTCCAATAACCTTGCAACTTTGCTGTCAAATTTAACCCAGCGTCTGGACTTTTTAAATTCACGGCTGGATCGTTTGGAAACCAGCCGAGCGCCTACCCTACCGAGTACCAATGTTGGGCAATTGAATGGCAACTATGTGAGACCGGAAAGTCTCCCGGTCTCTTTAATTCAACCTGGGCAAGTCTCTCGCTTTTAGTGTTTCTGCATCATTGTGCTGTAAAATGTAAAAATAAAATCCAAATAATCATTGTAGAAGTAAAGCAGTATGCATACATTAGTGTTTATGGTAAATGGGGTGAAACAGCAAGGTAATGGGACATTGGAATGGCTACAGGGGGACTCTGGTGCCATATTTTGGTTGTCTGTTCTTCAATTTGCATTTGAAAGTTGGTATCCCACAATTCCATTGGAATGGGTGAGGTCACGTAATTGTGTATGCAAATTATATGTTAATCAGCGTACAGATTTGTACCTATGTTTCATGGGCCTTGTCCAGATTTTTGATGTTTCCAGGTTGAGAGGTATGATCTGGAGCATTTCTCCCCTGGCCTCCACTAAAAATTGGCTCATTCCAAGTTGGACTTTCCCGGTCAACAAATGTTAAATAAATAAATAAAATTCACTTCAAGAGCAAACCTCAAGAGGTGGAGCTTGGCATCCATGTTGAGAACACATAATAGGGGATATAGAGACCCACTCATAATTCTTTCTAGTGGATATAGCTTTATCTGAGCCATATACTAACAGCTGCAGATAAAAAAGAGAGTGAGAGAAAGTGCAAAAGCATAGTGTTTTACCAGCTTTGAATGCTGGAAAAACTCATAGCGCTAAGAAACAGACAGCAGCATATCTGTCAATATCTTTGCTTAAGTACACTGGACAAATACAAGAAATAATGATGGGACAAAAGATTAAAATTTATTAATTTATTCATTTATTTATTTATTTATTTAACATTTGTTAACCAGGAAAGTTTAAATTAAATTAGATTAAAATAAGGGAAAGTTTTCACGTATTGCTCTAATTCACTTTAAAAAATTATTAGAACAACAGGCATTGTATCAACGTGCATTTTCTGAACCAGAAGAAGGATGAAACTCTAATATCTGGTATTACTGACTGTAATCTTCAGTGGTTTACCAGAAAATCAAAGATTTTGCAAGGGACAGGGCATTATAAGGCAAAATCAGACGCTTCCTTCCAAATCGGAGACAGTTGAAAGATGCAGCAGGCAGAAATTAAGTGCCCCTCTGGAAGAAAATAAAACAGCTTTTAAAAGCTATTAAGCACTTTCTTATGCACACTTTTGATTACAAATGTAGTAGAGACATTGTGAACAGATTTAATAGCTGTTTTACTTTCTGTCTCTATTTCTTGCTGGCCAATACTGTCCCTAGTGTGAGACCCATCATAACAGCACATAGAGGTACATGACAAACTTTTGTTAAGCTTGCTTAAACGCTGTTACAATCAAGTCCTGCACTAAGAAGTACATAACAAGTTTATCTGTTTTTTTCCTGTTTTGAAGCATAATGACAGCAGTCAAAGTACCAAAATTCTTTTGGTCTTGAGGTACAAGAAATATTTTTGGGGAGTTCTGGCCAATCCATAAATCACACTTAGCTGAACCCTCTTTCTGGATTTCTGACTAAGAATATAAACAGTTGAGTTTGCTAATTAATAAATATGATAAGGTCAAATACAGATGAGAGTAGGTGATCTATCTATTCCTTGCTGTTGTGCTACTCTGGAGTTTCTCTCGCAAAAAAAAAAAAAAAATACATGCGCACACTCACACACACACATATATATATGCATATATGTATATATATATATATATATATATATATATATATATATATATATATATATATATATAAAATGGATTAACTTCAGAAGACTGAAAAAAACACAATCTCAAATCCCATAAGACTGACACCCAAAATCCTGAAAACTCAAAATCCTAAAAATTCTAAATCCCAAAAGACTGAAAACATAAAGGATATAAACACTGACTATATTCCAGTACAACACAGAGAAACAAAGACAAGACAAAACATATTACTTTCCACCAAGTATGAGCAGGGCGACAACCCCTCTGCACCCCCCTATGTAGGGGGCTGTGCCCCCACACCTCCCCTGCTATTTAAATATATCAACTCCAAGATTGCACTTCACTACACTAACATGAGTTATGTTGTAGTATAGCAAGTTAGAAGGGAACATTACTAAGGTTACAACAGGCAGTCATGAAACATGTAATGGTCTGTTTGCCATTTTCTTGCTTTGGAGTGCAATCTTGGAGTTGATATATTTAAGTAGCTGGAGGTGGGGGTACAGGAGGGCTTCCCCCCCCCGCTCATACTTGGTGAAAAGTAATATGCTTTGTCTTGTCTATAGACAGTGCTTGTATCCTCTGTGTTTTCAGTCTTTTGGGATTCAGGATTTTGAATTTTCAGGATTTTGAGTGTGAGTCTTATGCGATTCGAGATTGTAGGTTTTCAGTCTTCTGAAGTGACTCTACACACACACACATATATATATATATATATATATATATATATATATATATATATATATATATATGTGTGTGTGTGTGTAAATTGATGTCAGATCCACTAGCATAGAGAGGTAAAGTCCTGACTATCAAATAGGTGACACAGGTTCGATTAACAACTTGGGCACCTGTTAAAGCTGCTGAGGATGGAAGAGGAATGATGAGATAGAAGCCTGCTCAACTGTTCTAGGGGATGGATGTGGGTACATGCTGTGCAGTCATGCAGGTAAGGCTGAGAGAACAGTGGTGATACATGCTGTGCCGTTAACCTGCTGATGCAGTGTAAACAGGTGGTGTTTGCAGTATTGTTACCACCGAAGTGGGAGCTTTATCCTCATGATGCCAGTAGACATGCCATCTTGTGACATCAGTACAGCTTTGGACATTTGAGATGTGTATACAGACAACAGAGAGACTATAATTGCTGGCCTTGGTACAGGGGTTGTTTGTGGCTGAATCATGAGTACTGCCACTTGCTCGATTATTCTGTGCTGGCTTTCAAAGGCAAATGTGATTTGAATGAAGTTCATTGGAAAGGATTACTTTACTGTGAGGGATAGTGTTTGGATGAAACACAGTCATACTATATTAAATTGACATTGTTTTATAGCACATTCAGAAGTCTCAAGTAAACACAGTCACCAAAGTGACTATAACTGTTGAAAGGGGAGGTTGGCTGTAGATGAAAGCAAATTACTGTTTTGTTGTTTGCTCATTTTAAACACTCTGGTTTTACATGACTGGTGTGCATTTGTGTTAAATAAGTTGGAATATTTATACTCCCTGTCTGGCTACTATTATTGTGAAACAAAGTTGAAACTGTCCTTAATTTTGCTGAATATCTCAGACTTTTTGCCTCATACTTTTGGACAGTTCCTCATAAGTATGTGTGTTTTTTTCTCACAAATCATTGAGGATTTCAGTCACTAAATAATGATAGATATTTGAGTTTTAGGCTGTGTATCCTTCAGAAAACAGATACCAATGCAAAAACTGCTATTCTAACCACTTTCCAAATATATAAGAGCAGTATATCTAATTTGATCCCGATTTTTGGTTCTTTTCTCTCATTATTTTTAGTTTTGTCCCTGATTCCTGCACCGAGATTGAGAAGCATTTGTTTTTGTACTATCAGAAGAAATGTGTACAGCAAAGCGGCTATAACTGCTAGGTGGGAGTGAGAGCTATCTGTGGATGAACATAACTTCTCCTCTTGACATTTGTATCATTTAACTAGTCTTGGTTTGTAAGAGTAGCATGCATGTGTATGAAATAAATGGGAACACTTGGGCTATTGTGTGTTTCTAAAAAATAAACTTGAAATGTATTATTGCATCATTATGCCCATAATTATGTAAAACAAATTTGAAATGATTATAGCCATAATTATAACTTATTTTAACCACAATTTGACATCTAAGGAATATGCAGTCAATGGTAAGGCCATAATTGCGGAGTGCAAGGGCTGTCCATGGATAAAAAGGACTGACCTTGCTGGCATGATTAAGTTAAACAGTCATTAGTCGGGCTTTGCAGGACTACTGTGCATTAGATAATACAGAAGGATCTAAAACAAGTTGACCAATAAAACCAATTCTTCCTATATATCCCTTGAACATCAGATTTAAATGTATTCAGTTCTGAAAATATGCTGACTTTCAACTGTACCCTCATCACATCATCAACAGAAGGAATTGCCATAAACATTCTGGTTGATGAGCCCAGGCTATAAAAAATATTTCATTAACACTACTAAGTAAAGTTTCATAATCTTCACCACCTTGTTGTACATCCTCCATTGTTCCATAGTAAGACCAATGTCAAATTATTTTACCAATGAATCATAAAGCAATTTACATGGACCTTTACCTAAATTAGCCAGTTGCTTATAAATTCTTGTGACACATTCTGTTTGTTCTGGCTTTTTTCTAATGTCACTTGAGAACTGTTTATTGCAGACTATCAAAAAGAAATGTCCATCAAAACTTCAACAAAAAGTAAGTAACTGCCTATACCCAAGTTATATCTATTGCATAACACCATGCAAAGCTTGAAACAGAACCCATGGCAATATGGCATCTCTGGAAATTAACTACTCTTAGTAAATCAGGTTTTGACACATAGTCAACTATATGTATATGTTCGGCCTGTCATCACTGAATCATTTAGACTCACTTAGCAGGGTTGTCTCATTTTTCCAGTTTTTTTATCATACTCTAGGCAAAATTCTAGTCTATATTTCTAACCACCAACCATAAGGAATGCAAATGCTCTCTCCTTTTTGAATCCATATATGCCAGCCAATGCATTGATAGAGCAAGTTATTCATTTCTAGTGATGTTTGGACCATTCATTCAAACTAGCAACATCACTATCCTTGATTAAGAAGAGCAACTGTCTTAGCTAAGAAGCCCTAAAATAAGTTTTATAATTGGGGTCTCCTAAACTACCATGGCCCACTGACAATTCCAGTTTATTCCAAGCCACTTGTATTACCTCTCCTCACAAAAATGATAACATTCACACTCCTTAAGTTATGACAAAAACCATCAGGAGGGCCTACTGGTATAGCCTGGACCAGTTAAAGCACCTTTGAAATATGAACATCAGGAGTGTCTGCATTTGATTTGAGAAATACAACAGTGCTCCTTTCCTCCTATCAAAGAGGAATCTGCAAAAGTTCCCTTATAATATGTATTGAACCTTTCCCTATTTGTTTCCATAGGTGTTTTAAAGTTATTTAAGACCAAAACTATGAATATGTAGTGTCCAAGTTTCTGAAAGGAGAAATGTTAAAATGAACATATTTTTTTTTGGTCTGGCTAATCCCTATAGCTTGAGAGATCTCCAAATTATGCAATACAGGAAATTAAAAGTGATAAATCTTACCCTGGGTTAGTCAAGTACACTAGGGGATCATCTGTGAACAACAAATACTTGCAATTTCATTGACTGGTTGGTGCCCCTGCATCCCTGAGCATAACCTAGCGGTTTTAGGGCAAATAATATAGGTAACATAAGCAACCCTGTTGAGTGCTCCTGTTTAATTAAAAGGTTCTGACAACCTGGCCCCCACCATAAATCTGGTTTCTGCACATTAAACAAAGACCACAACAAATCAATGAATTTCCTTAAAAATCTAACACTGGCCAGTGTTTTCAAAAGGAAAGACCACTCCACCCTATCAGATACATTTTCCATATCAAAGTTAAGTATTAAGTATTTATATTTTGTGTGACATCCCACAAAAATAGAATGTTTTCTTTTTATTAAATTTTTTCTGAACATAAGAAAAAAATTGCACATTTCCACAAAAACAATGATAATTCATGCTAAGGATACAATCCAAATCCCACTGATGCTTATTAAAATACCAAATTCTCAGAAAGAAATTATCGGAAAGAAAAAAAAACATTAAGACATCCGAGGAAAAGGTTTGATTCTATCGTGATTAAAGCAACTGATTGTTAGAGATGTTAAAAGAGAAATTATGTTACAATTATGGACTTTTTAGGTGATATGACCCAAAATTTAATAATCATGTAAGTGGAAAGTTATTACCAGTGACAGAAAAAAAACAAAAGATCAGCAGTTTTTCTCCACCATTAGAATACATTGGAACATATCCACCACATATGGCACCAGGTTCCTCTCAGACCACATCCAGGACAACAAATGTTTTACCCCTACTAAACTAATGTCTTTCGGCTTTTCCCGGTTAGGGGTCACCACAGCGGAACTCCGGTCCACTAATGATTGGCAGTGGATTTTTTTACGGTGCCGAGTTGCTAGCCCGACACCTAACCTTCAAAGAAGGCACACCCATTCACGCACGGACCTGCCTGCATGTCTTTAGATCTCACTCGACCACGGGGAGGACATTACCCCTCCTGCCAACCCCAAATTTATAGGAGCCCAATATGACCAACAAAAAGCTTTATGCTGTGTTATTTTATTACAAAAAGAAGCAAATATTTTAACAGGCAAACTCACATCTATGCTAAGTTACTCATCCTGTCTACTAAGTATTTTCATCATATGATTAATCTCCATATGGTCATTTAGCCTATTCCACACTTCATTTTTTCAACTGTCTCACTGGCAACCATTTATTAACTGTGCCCCAAGGAGACTACACCATTGTTCTATCATCATAAGAAACCGCTCTTTAAAATGTTCCTGCTTGCAATAGTAAATACTCATCCTCTTCTGCCTGTAAAATTATCTACTAGCAAAAAAAATAATGTATCGTTAGAGCATGACTTAATAAACAAATATGTATTGTGACTATTTCATTAAGAATGAATAAGCAAACATTCATGTGTTATTTTTTCACTATCCTTTCTACATAGTCTACAGTATCACAGACTATATAACATATATAAGTAGTAAATACGTATAATGATTCTGACTGGAGCAGTCCCTGGTATAAATCAACCAGTTCCTATTTTAATTACTTTGAAAAGAACATGACTATATACTGGACACCTCATCTTATCAGGGCCCTCCGTGAGTATCCCTTGTTCCCATAACTGGGTTCTAGTCTCCCATCCCTAGTATCTTCATCTCATTAAAAGCCACCAACTGACCCAGTGGCTTAATAGATTTAATCTGACTAGACCCAGTTGGGACTTAAACAGAGGAGAGGGTGCTCCCATGACCATTACCAAACATCATATTTATCAAGCACATCTGCTTCCTGGGCTTTCTTTTTTGAAAGGGATGCCTTGGGTAATTAGTTTATGGGTACCCCTCATTACCATCCTTTGTATGATGAGAAAACACCCTCAGAATATCTGAGTTTTAATAGCTTATTATACTCCTACATACTTAGATGGATTTGCTGCTGGGATATTATTTGGAATCCTCAGTGTTTAATGTAGACAAATGTGTCCTCTGTCTTAACTGGGCAGGTTAATCCACTTACATCGAAGCAAAAAAAAAAAAAGAAAAGAAAACTGTATGGCACACAAACACAGAATCAAGAAGTCTCACTACAGTTTGTTGCAGCCAACTATTGTACCAAATACTGAGGAAAATTGTTTAATAATTGATGAAGCATGACTGTTAACAGCCATTGCATAAAATCGATTGGCAATTTCTGTTGTCTTAATTTTTATTTTTTATATTCATAGGATCATAGGAAGTTACTAGGCTATTGGCCCTGAGGTCCTTACAAGCCTAGCCAAGAATTTAGCCCATGTTCCAACAAGTCAGCACCCTATGCCACTGTCCAGCAGAGACACAGGTGGAATCCTATGGGTGTATTTTCTGTTCCCCATCCAGTTATCTAGGTTCCACTTAAAAAGGGTTAATGAGCTAATCTGCTTTACATGGCGAGGGAGTCTATTTTACAAAGGGGGGTTCTCTAGGAGACAAATCTGTCCTGCGAACAAGTGCTATTGATGTCATAGACCAGGTTGAGGTTGCATGTGCAGGTTACTCAAGTGGAGCTTAACTTGCGGATATGAAGCAGTCCCATCAGGGCAGGGTCTGAGATTGATTTGTATGTCAGACAGAGATCAACTCTGAGGAGTCTGTAGGAGGCTGAGTAGAGGAACAGGACTTTTAGCCTGTCTGTGTAGGGTAGATGTTTGAGGCCCTGGATTCTCCAGGTGAGGAACCTCTGTGGTCTCTACAGCTGCTGCATGTACTTTGTGAGGTACATGCCAAAAGGGGCATTGTACTGAATAATGGGTCTTATAAGGGAAGATTACAGGGATGTTATGACCACCTTGTCCCTGGATGAGATACCCGTACTAATGAGGTTATTTATTAAATGAATAAGCCCAACAGAGACAAGTGCATTTTTTTAGAAACAGCTCAGAAGCATTGTCTAGTCAGGTGATTTGATTACAGTTGGCAAACGAACACCGAGGGAATCATATCAAAATAATATAGGGTGAAACTCATTAGTAGATTTAATTCTCTGTGCAAAAGAACCAGGCAGCTGTCCCACAGACAATTATTTTCAAAGGAATACCTCTAATAATGCTAATGTGCATAACATTTTAATAACTTGCATTCAAGGTGAGAGTGAGCTGCTCCATCTGAGACAGAGACATTTACCAACATTGTGCTACAGTATGGAAACTACTCTATTAAAATCAGACACCAAACTCTGCTGTAGTGCAGCCCCCCACCCTTGTTTACATAACCATTTTTATTTATTTAACATTTATTGACCAGGAAAGTTTGACTAGGACAGAGCTTATTTTCAGTGGAGGCCTGGAGAGAAATGCTCTAGATGTATGTCTTTGGAATGTGAGAAGAAATCAGAACATGCAGACTCCGCACAGAAGGCACCCCATCCAAGAATCAAACTCAGTAACCTCCTGCTGTGTGGTGACAATGTTAACCACTGCACCACTGCGCCACTTACTATTTATTTATTTATTAATTCATTAATTGTTTGTTTGTTTGTTTGCTAACCTGATGAAGTAAGTGGTGCAGGATTTTTTTTTTCAGTACTACAACAGCCAGATGGTAATACAAGGTTTCAAAGCTCACAAATGCAAAGACACAAAACAATCCAAAGGAGAACAGACATAGTATATGCACTGTACACACAATAGACCATAAAGCAGATAAATATCCACATGGTTGTACAAAGACTGTCATAAGTTTCATAGGTAAGTACTAGGCTAGCTGCCCTTGTGGGCCATTTTAAACCTAGCCAATTTCTCTTTTTGAGCTCAAAATAGCGTATCCCATTTGGTTATAGCTTGGTGTTACCCATCCTATGTTTGATAATTATATATTACCCCTAACAAGAATAACTGCAATCATACCATAGTTAATTTGAAGGACCCATTCATGGGATAAAGTATTTAGAGGCAGCATCTGTCCATTAATAGTATAGTGGTAGTGATCTGGTAAATTTTCTGTTAATGTTCTCTCAATTAAATGAGGGAACTATATACAAGTCATATATACATATTTACAAGACATGCAAAGGAAAACTCATCTCATTCGTACTCTAAATATCTGACACAGGTTTACTGTAAAGGCAGGTATCCACAACAGAATAGGATCAGTGTTGACCCAAATATCTAAAATATGAAAACTGGTATGCTTTCTTTTTTTTTTGACGTGGATGACTTTATGCAACTCAGCAATTTCTTTGTGTTGTGTGTTCCATGAGGTGGGAGCCAGTCTGTAGAACAATGTTTCACAAGTAGCAAAAGAGCAAGATTTGAGCACAGAGAGTTAAGAGGAGTCATATACTGGATGTTTGTTAGCCAGTGTGGGATAGTATCTGTCCTTTAGCAGTTTACAGGTAAGGATGTTAAACAGATAGGTAACCCTGGCTGAGACAGAAACTGTATGGCCTTTTGAATGGAGTGCAGTGATCTTTATTTGCCTTATTTAGGTGGATACTTCTGAATATTTTGTTTTCTGTTGCTTGAAGTAGTATAATGCAGTGTCGTGACCTAACACTGGAGGAGTAATAAGCAGTACATATTCACTAAACATTTAAAAAGAACTGACATGGAGCCACCAATAATGCACATCTTTCTTAGTCCAGAAGCTTTACCCAGACCTCCACAAGGAAGCAGGAAGATCACTGCTGTGTGCCTCAGACAACTTAAGCCCCACATAAACAGTACAGTAGCCTACTTAAAGCAAAAAAAAAAAAAAAAAAAAAAAAACAATTAGGAAGCTCAAAGCATAGTATGAACTATGCAGTGGTTCAGTTAATGTTGTCACCTCACATCAAGAGGTTCTCTGGTTCAGTTCTTGGCTGGGCTGCCCTTTGTGCAGAGTCAGCATGTCCTTCCTGTGTTCGTGTGGATTTCCTCCCACATTCCAAAGATATACATTTGGAGTGTTTCTCCTTGGGCCTCTGCTAAAGATAGGCTCTGTCCTAGTCAGACTTTCCCAGTCAACAAATGTTAAATAAATTAACTTAAAATAACCAGTAAATCCAAAGATAACTATAACTGTTTTTAACTATGTCAAGAAGTTACAATCTAACATCCTACAATCAATGTTCAGAGCTAGTATACAGTTCCCATTATGGCCCAAAGAAAATAGTTAATGTTTTAGATGACAAATTTAGTGTGCATTTTACCCCACCCACAGTTATAGCTACAGTATTCCACAGATTCTGCAGTCCCAGCCACCCCATTTAATTACTGTGGAACATGTCATCTCAGACCTCTCAAAAACTAAGAACAGTTCATCCATGGGTGCTTATAATGTACCAGGTTGCCTCATTTTCAATAACAAACTTGGCCTATCTGTGTCCCTACATAACCTCTTTAATTTACATTCCTGAAGTCTAGAAACAGCCATTATAATGCCTCTGCGCAAAGGTGGCCCAGCCACAGACCCTGATAACTATAGACTCATTACTCTCATTGGCCTTATATGCAAAGCTCTGGAATGTATTACTTTAGACCTCACTAATCTGAATATTGACACTCTCTTAATCCTGGACCTTCAGAAATTTGTTAAAGGGTGGTCCTGTCTCTTTAATTTCATTAATTTCTAGTCACAAAGCAGTGGACAGGAATTATGTGGTATATAATACATTTCTGCACCTGGCCACAGATCTTGACACTGTTCCCCATGCAGACAGTCATCACAGACAGGCGTGTAAAGCTCCTTATGTTGTGTGGTAGCTGTAAAATAGAATCCATGAGTTGCAGATGTGACTTGAAAGCAAAATATGTTATCAGTGATATACCACAGGGCTCAGCGTTGAACCATCCTCCTTTTGGCATCTATTTCTAGCACTACTGGCCAATGGATATCTAACTTTACAGATGACTGTATACTGGTTGCTGTTATTCGATCTTCCACTGACTTACAACTGATCAAACATCGGTTAATCCATGTTAACAACTGTTGTAAAAACAATAGTGTCAAATAAATGTGAAAAAAATGTAGTATAGTTTGTTTTGGTAAACAAAATCCTTTCACATACCACACAGGTGGCACACTCCTCCAGTCAGACATTGTCATAAGTAATCTAGGCACTGTTGTTAATGCTTCCTTATCTTTTGACTGTCATGTCTCTACAGTTGTTTGAAATGCCTTCTCACTCACTTAGTTTCTAAAGGCATCTCTTCTAGATCCAGAGAAGTCTGTATTCATCTTTATTTGTATCTCATCAAACCCATTACTGAATATAATGCTGCTTTTGGCATGTATTTGTCTAGACTTATCATTAAGCTTGAGACACTTCAGAGATTCATTTCTAAAAACAAAGTAGGTCAGCCTGACAACTAAGATTTTTGAGGTCACTGAATTTTTTAGTAGTCAGCCTATGCCGCGTGTTTGTTACATTACTTGTAAGGCCTTGCAATTAGTCAGAATGTACCATTAAAGTTTATTCAAGCTCCTTAAATCTGCTATATAACTGCTCCACAAATTCACTCAACTTACAGGTGATTTGGGGTCACTTGGACATTATGTTCATTAGTGCCATCTTCAACATTCCCTTCAATTTCTATGTTCTAAGAGTCAGGGGCAGCTGATGGTAGTGGCTGCTGGGCTGCAGCCTCTCCAATTTAAAAAAGGTATTTTACAATTATTTACGGTCAGTAATCAGCTATTATTTTTAAATTAAAGATAGCTGGCATTCTGATGTTTTGTTTTGGTTCTGGTTCTCAGCACTTCTTATATGCACATATGCAAAGTTCTGAGGAAATCTTAAATACAAAAAAAAAAAAAAATAGCCCCACTACACTCACTGGACTATTTTTCAAAATGTCCTGATATTACTCTCACTCCACAAATCCATATGTGGAATAATGGGATTACTCCTTCTTACACCTTTTTATGCCATGTTCAGAATGTCAAAAACATTGCTCAACAAGGATCTCTCAAGGCTACTAAATAAAGCAGTGAAGAGCTCTTCCTATTGTCCCAGGCTACCTCTGGTGGCTCAGGCAGCCTGTCACTGAAGGTAGAAGAAGGAATTAATATACAGCTGCACAGGTTTGAGCTCAGGAGCATTCCTTTACAAACAATATGTCTGCCATTGCCAGCATGTAAGAAGGTAAGTATTACATTTATTTAGAGAATGGACAAACTATACATCGGCACCCTGATTGGAGAACAAACATTCTCCAGCAGGGTATTAATGTACAAGTAATGCCCGATGAAAAATGAGTCTGCCACTTCACGGCAGCATATCAAGCTGCCGTGGAACTCGGACTGCAAAAAAACTAACGTCCTCCATTACTTTACACTTGCTAAGCAGCACTTTTGCTGTTTGGGTGTAAAATAAAAAATAAACAGAAAAAAGTGTATGTGTGTGTGTATGTATGAGTATGAATGTGTTTATGTTTCTATCTGCGTGTGCGAGTGAATGTATGCATGAAAGCAGAAGATACTGTGCATGTGTGTGTGTGTGTGTGTGTGTGTGTGTGTTTGTGTGTATGAGAGGCAGAGAGAATGAAGTGTGAAAGCAATCTAGTGATCCCCTGGTAACAGCAGCAGTTTTACATACCTCTCGACCTCAGACATATCTCTTAACTTATTAGCACAAGAAATCTGGACATAATAGGGTATAAATGCTAAGAAATAGGGACACATTTTAAATATTGCTCATAAACTTAGAAAGTTGCTAGAATAACAGGATTTGTGTTAGCATGTATTTTCTGAAGGATATGAAATCTGAAACTCGAATGAATGTCATTATTTATTGACTTTAATCTTTAGATCATCCTTGTGGTTTGTCAAAAAACACATTTTTTATGAGGAACAGACAGAAAATATGAGGCAAAAATCTGGGCATTCTGCAAAAATATGTACAGTTGAGAGGTATGCTCTTTGATCAAGGTGTCTGGATAAGCCTAATATAAATGAGACAAAGGCTCAAAATAGGAACGTATTTTAAATGATTTGTGTAAGCATGCATGTTCTGAAGCAGAGATGTGTGTGTGTGTGTGTGTGTGTGTGTGTGTGTGTGTGTGTGTGTGTGTGTGTGTGTGTGTGTGTGTGTGTGTGTGTATGTTTATGTGGGGGGGTGCATAAATGCTCTCAACTGATCTTGCCTCATAGTTTGGTCTGTTTCTTATACAACTTGTGGTTCTCTGATAAATCGGTGATGACTGCAGTCACTAAATAATGACAAACATTTGAGTTTTAGACATAATAGCCTTCAGAAAAAGTAAATTAATGCAAAGCCTGTTATTCTAGCAATTTTCTTTCTATGTATGTAAATGTAATAGCTGTCCCTGATTTTGGGCCTTTTTTTTACCATTATTTTTAATTGAATTTTTTATCATTATATTTTAGCTTTCTTGTTGATGCTTGAGCAAAGAATTTGAAAAGTATCCGGTGTAGTGGGTTGCACACTGTAGCCTGAAAGTAGTGACCTGATAAGACAAATTCCTTTGTGGCAGTTATTTATGCATTTAATCATTCATTTGATTGCAATAAAACATTTGAGGTGTACATTCACAGCAATACAATGGCTATAATAGATCGTCACATGTGTATGAGGGAACACAAACACTGTCAACTGTTCCTGATTTTGCAGAACACCCCTGACTTTTTGTTTCATCTTTTGGTCTGCTCCTGGTAAAGTTTCAGCTTTTTCTGGCACATATTGAGAACTGAAATTACCAAGTAATGATGTACATTTGAGTTTCAGACTATCCTTTAGAAAATGTTGCTAATGAAAAATCATGTTTTTCTTCCAACTTTCTAAGTATGTAAGAGCAATAACTGTCCCTAATACTGGTCTTTTGTCCATCATTTTTTAATCATTTCTAGATATCTACTTGATTCTTGAGCTACAAGGTTGAGAGTTATATATAAGGTGTTGCAGTGAGTTGCACGTTGTATTCTGAAATCAGAGAGTTGAGGAACTAAATTCCTCTGTGGCAGTTATTTAGCAAGCAAGCATTTGAGTTGTAAAATCATACAAGTGGTTGTACTGTGACTGATGTGTGTGTGTGTGTGTGTGTGTGTGTGTGTGTGTGTGTGTGTGTGTGTGTGTGTGTGTGTGTGTGCGTGTGTGCGTGTGTGCGTGTGTGTGTGTGCACGTGCGTATGTGTGTCTGTGTATATCTGTTGGGGCCATAGATCCTCTCAACTTTGCCTGATTTCACAAAATGCCCTGATTTTTTGCCTCATATTTTGATCTGCTGCTCATAAAGTTTTTTTTTTCTGGCAAATCTATGAGGACTATGTTCATTAAATAATGACAGACATTTAGGTTTTAGACTTACTAGCCATCAAAAAGCACGCTGATGCAAATTCTGTTAATCTAGCAAGTTTCTAAGTTTCTATGTATATCAAGGTGATAGAGATCCCTGATTTTGGTCCTTTTTCCTGCAGTATTCTTTTGCTTTCTCCTTGATTCATTAGCAAAAACGTTGGGAGACATGCAGGGTGGTGGGATTGCAGTGAGCTGATAGCAGTGAACTGAGAAGATAAATTCCTTTATGCCAGTTATTTATGTAGCTATTCATTCATTTTATCACAATCAAGCATCTGAGGTGTGCAGTCATAGTCATACAAGTGGCCATAATTGATGGTCATGTATGTGTGTGTGTGTGTGTGTGTGTGTGTGTGTGTGTGTGTGTGTGTGTGTGTGTGTGTGTGTGTGTGTGTGTGTGTGAGTGTGTGTGGAGTTAAAATATGTTTCTGTATCCAATTGTTATTGTTTTTCTTTTATTAAATCTGTAATTTGAGATACACAAATCAACAAATTTGACTTTATCTGCTGGGTACAATGGCTGTTTATGGATTCAAATGATTTAAACAGTTGTGATTTGCTCAAGTTAAGCAATCATTATTCTCTCTTTGCAGAAGTAGAGTGCATTTGTGTGAAATACTTTACAGTGACTATCGCTACGAAATCAGACATCTTAGGTCTGCACAGTCAATAAACTGGCTGTATTTGAAAGGTGTGAGGTTGTCTGTGAGGAAAATGACTGCATGTGTGTGGGAGAGAATGGTTGCAGTGAATGTAAAAATAGTACACCAGACATATTTTTTCATGTCCATCACAGTCAGATATCTGTACTGTACACAATAAGGGGCTGTGTGCAGTGGTATGAGCTGAATGTGTGTGATAGCAGCGGATTATTGGCTCATTGGTACAACAAGTAGTGCTGCCATTTAACAGTGCCTGGTCCTTTGATTGAGTTTTTGGCTGTGATCATTTCTACATGGAGCCTATATTTACTCCATGTCTCTTTGTGGGTTTTATCCAGGTAATCTGATTTCTTCTTCCAAACCCTCACTGTATAATATATGCCACTGACCATTTGTATGCTAACCTTCATCCCAATCTAACACCAGAGTGGTAGACAAAAGATAACTGCATTTTTTAGAAGGGTAAGAATGTAGGCACTATTCTGAGATAAGATTTATGCATCCTTGTAAGCATCTGTCTTCTCAGTTTATTAAGAAACTTCTATTTTATTAGCTTTATGCCTTTAGCTTTATTATTTATTTTTTGTCTTCGTTGACCCAGAAAATTCCGACTGAGTAAAACCCATTTTCAATAGAGGCCCAGAAGAAAAGCTCCACATTTAAGTTACACATGATGCACATAGTTTAGTACTAAGCTAACTGCCCTTGTGGGCCATTTTAAGGCTAGCCAGTTACCCCACGTGAGAATCAAACATTGCACCTTGTATCAGTAAGGTAAACACCTTAACCATTATGCCAACCTTCCACCACATTTATAACTGCAGGGTAGAACATTTGTACATGAGCTTATTTACATGCTTTTTAAATATTTCAATCATGAAAATAACATTTTTAAAACAAAAAAATCAAGATCACAATTAACATATATTGGCTAATTATTGCATAGAAAATAAAATATAATAAAATAATAGTTAATCTATTTATAGCATGATGACTGCAGGGAAAACATCAAATTGGGGTATTTTTGAGGTTAATATTAATTTACAGACAGACAAGTAATGTAGCTTAAAACTGATAATAAGAGAGATATGAAAGAAGAAACATGAACAGGAGGATAAATGGAAATAGGAGGAATTGTAGTTAGTGGTGGGGTGTGAGAGAAAGAGGAGGATGAAGACTTTTGATTAAATTTCATTCCTTTCTCATGATTTTTGTTCAGGATATTACAAGACCAAGAGATTTTGAAAAAGTTATAAGATGTACCTCACAGCATCTAGAACTCCTTCCCCAATATTCACTCCTTAATTCAGTTAGATCCTTCAGACTTATCACAGTGAGTCTTAGTCAGTTAGGCTGTGCTAAAAGGATGGTAAAAATGCTAAAAAGTAAGACAAAGTGTGAAAAACAAGTAATATGTCTGGATGGTGTGGGGTCAGGATAAGTAGAAAACAGATGAGGACACTATGGAGGTACTGGGGGGCCAGTGTGCAACAGGGGGCCAGATGGAGTCCTTTTTCTTGGGCTCCATTTCACCTACGACTTGCAGTCAGATGAAAGTGATTGGTCCTACCTGTTGTTTGATCACAGGTAATGGTCATTGACCTGCCGCAATAAAAACCACCTCCATTCCAGTTTGCCCAAACCATTTAGTTGCTTCTGACAGTCCTTCTCCCCTTCCTTAGAAGTCACCAGCCTCCACTGTTGGACAGTTTCCTATCTCCATAGTAGTACTGGACATGATGCTAGGCAAGATAGCTGACATCTGCTGAGTTACATATGGGAAAGAATTTTTTATAATTTTTCAGCATTCACAATAAAACCGAAACTTCCACAATTTCTAGATAACCAAATAGATTTTTACTCTTGAAAGGCAGCACTTGATATTTATTAGCGAACTTTTACTACAGGGAAGGTGGAGGAGCATATTGTACATATCTGGACATTCAAGTAGTGGCAAAAATAAGTCTTCCTGGATCAGACCAATATCCTTATTAAGCAACATATTATAAAGAGAAGAGAAGAGTCTTTAAGCATTCCCAAAGCAAATAAAATATAGCATGCCAGCTTGTCTAGAGAAAAAAAATGAATTCAGAAATTAAAAGGTTCGAATCAGAAATAGTGAAGCAATAGCCTGAAACGAAAATGTAGCACATTTTATGCCAGTTTATGGCTATATGCAATAGGCTACTATCAGAGGTGGAGAATATCAAGGCTGCATTATTACTGGAAAATGCATGAATTAAGTGTGAAGGAATTTTAACAAAAGATAATCTTCGGAAAAAGCATTCTACATTATTATGTCAAATGATCAAAGCTTAGAGATCGGAGCAGTTGTACATAGCATAGTAGGATTTTATTCAAATTAGACAGATGAGAGCTCCCTGCCATGATCAATATTCAAATTTGTCTATTAGTCAGGCAAAGACAACATTTATGACCTCTTACTCTGCAGTTTTTATCTCTTACACCCGTGCAAACAGTTAACATGAAAATAACTGTATTAGTTCTGAAAAGATATTATAGTCTGCAGTTCTTTACAACAGCATCAAACTTACTGAGATACTGAGCCCTTTCTGGATTCCTTGCACTCTGATGCCTGTAGTAGAATCTCAGAGCAGGCTTTTTTCATAAAAAAATAAATAAATAAAGCAACCTTTATATAGTCAGCAACACCCACTTCACCCACCTCAGTACATTAATGTATCCTATGATTAGAAGCATTCAAGATTACAGCTCAAATGATAATAGTCCACTGAACAAAAGTTTAAAAAATATTGCAGAAACCCACTTTCAGAGAGCTAGAGAACAAGCTTTTTTGTAGGGGATGAAAGCCCCCCACCCAACCCTATGTGGGAGAAGACCCCTCACAGCCCCAAATCATATATACCATTCCATGGCTAGAAAACAGTGGAGAAAAGAGCAGCACTTAACAATCACTAAAGGCGGCTTTCAGCGACACTAGCAGCACTCAACAATCACTAAAGGCGGCTTTCAGTGACACTAGCAGCACTTAACAATCACTAAAGGCGGCTTTCAGCGACACTAGCAGCACTTAACAATCACTAAAGGTGGCTTTCAGCGACACTAGCAGCACTTAACAATCACTAAAGGCAGCTTTCAGCGACACTAGCAGCACTTAACAATCACTAAAGGTGGCTTTCAGCGACACTGACTTCACATGCTTGTCCATTGGGCAAATCTCTGTCAACAACTTCTCACACTCCTGATTACAAAGAGAGAAAAGTTACTTAGGAGAATCAATGAACTACATTTGGCAGTTCTTATAATGATAAACAGGCATTTATAGAAATTGCAAAATGTGTGTATGCATGGGTTTGGGGGGTAGGGGGGTTGTGAGACCTTTACCTTTCAACTGTTCAGAATTTTGCCTCATGTCTAAATTTTTGCCTCATATTTTTGGTCTGTCCTTCATAACATGTGTGGTTTTCTGGCAAATGGTTGAGGACTTCAGAATTTCAGACTTCATATTTTTCAGAAAATGTATGCTAATAAAAGGCTGTAATTCTAGCAACTTTGTCAGTCAATAAGAACAATATTTAAAATCTGTCCGTAATTTTGTCCCTTTGTCCCTCTATTATCTTTGTCAATGATTCTAGTGGTCTGTTTGTGTGTGTATGTATGTAGGTCAAAATAGGTGAGGCTACCTCCACCAAGAGGCCAGTCACTAGCAGAGTCCCCCAGGGCACTGTACTGGGCCACTCCTTTTTGGCATCTATTTCTCCAAAATGGAAGCAAATGTTGAAGATTTATGACTGACTAAGTTTGCAGATGATTGCAAGGTGGGGGTTATCATCAACTCACCTGTAGACACTATCATTCTTCAAGAAGGTCTATCTCTGCCTAACAAATGGTGCCAAGCCATGGTCTTAAACTCAATGCTTAGGAATGCTTAATTGTACCCTTTGTGAAGTCAACCATCATGGCTAATTACCATGTAGATAATGCACCCCTAAGAGTCAATCAAGTGGTCACGGATCTAGATATGCATGTAGACAGTAGCCTTGCCTTCAACCACCACATAGCCACAGTGGTGAGGAAATCCTTTTATGGTGTGCAGCTTATAAGTAACGGCATGACATCTACGTCCAAAGAGGTCATTATCCCACTATACTACGCCCTTATCAAACCAGTCATAGAGTACAGTGCTTCCTTTGGTAGGTACCTGACCATATGCAGCAACCAGAGCTACCTCAGAGGTTCCTCACAAAAAGAATACAAGGCATAGCAAACCTGCCTTATTTTTATTTATTTGACATTTGTTTACCATGGAGCCCATTTTCAGTGGAGTCCCAGGAAGAAAAACTCCAAGTGACAAATAACAGATATACTTCTAGAGTAATATTAAACAATACAATACAGTATATATAGTAGTACAAAGGCAATCACAAGTGCAAACGTTCAAGTTTAAGAAGTTTATAGAGTGTGGCTTATTTACATATTAGCCTAATGACAAAACACTATACTGCCCCTAGTGATTATTTTACACTGGTGGGTAGTGGAAAACAGAGGATGCTGATAGGGTTAGGAGTGCTTAGTGGAGAGATGAGAGCGAGAAAATAATATAGAATACCAGAGATAAGAGAAGTTATGGATGACGAGAGTGAGTAAAGGGAAAGATTAAATAGGTGGAACTGGTATGGCGTACAGAGATGTGAATTTAAATTAGGTGAGTGAGTAATGGATGTGAGAGTAAGAGAGAGGGGGGAGATGGGAGTCAGCCAGGAGATATATAAGTGCAGCACCATGAGTTGGTTAAGTGGGACTTAAGGAGTTATTTGAATTTGGAGGGGTCTGTGGTAGCTAGAATGTGTTGAGGGATAATGTTCCATATCCTAGAGATGAGATTATAGTAGAGCGAGTCCCCAAAATTGTTGCTGTATTTTGTGATTTGTAGTAGGAATTTGTCAGAGGATCTCAGGCTACTATTAGTGGTCTAGGGTTGCAGAAAATATTTGGGGAGACGGACATTTGTTGGTTTGGTATATCATGGTATGGACAGCTGTCAGTTGGGTGCAGTATAAGAGACTGGGCAGTTATAGCCAGTTCAGTTGGTGGAGAGCAATTCAGTGGTGGGTTCCTATGTGGAGAGTTAGCTTCGAATCTGGCAGTCTTGTTATAGCAGGTTTCAAGTTTAGTTAAGTCTGTTTTCTTGAGCTTTGTGAAGATAAGCAAAGGATATAGAAGGGTGGATAGTAAGTGGGTCCTGGCAATAGATTGCCTGGTGGAGTTTATAAGGTAAGACTTGACTGTGTATTTTTATGTGTTTTTTTTTAATGACTGCCGCTAGGTGTTTATCAAATATTAAGCTAGTGTCAATAGTTACCATCAGAAGTTTTGTGTGAGTTACAGGTTCAATTATGTTATTGTTTAATGAGTGGATACTCAAGGAGGATTGACAGTCATGGGATTTGTTGTTGGAGAAGATCATTAGTTTAGTTTTATTTGGGTTGAGGATTAGCTGATAGTCAGACAGCAAGGATTCTATGGCTGTGAAGGACTGTTGGCTTACTTCTTGGAGATGAGGGAGGGTGCAGTGCAGATGAGAGTGGAGTCATCTGCATATTGTATAATAGTGACAGATTTGGTGGCCCTGTGGAGTTTTTGGTGAAGATTGTGAAGAGAAGTGGGCCTAGGATTGATCCCTGTGGGACACCAACTGTGACAGGTAGTAGAGAGGAGAGGTCCGATTACCATTTGACAGCCTGTTGGCACTCAGATAAGTAACTGTGAAATGATGAGACAGCTGTTTGACTGAGGTTTAGGAGGAAGGGTTCATGGAGTAGTTTTAAGTGGGGAATGGTGCTGAATGCTTTGAACATATGTAAGAAAATGGAGGCAACAAGTTCTTCGTTATTTTTTTAAAACTGGTTGATTATGTTGGCGAAACTTGTGAGGGCAGTTGTGGTGCTGTGTGAGGGATGGAAGCCATGTTGGGAGATGGTAAGAAGATTACTGCAAAGGAGATGATTCATGAGTTGTAGGTGTATACATTTTTCTAGTATTTTAGATAGTGGAAGTAGTATTGATATTGGCCTATAGTTGGAAAGGTCTTTTGAGGGTCCACCTTTATGGAGTGGGATGACGTAAGATATTTTCTAGAGCTTGGACACATATTGTTCCATGATGAGCAGAGCACCTCAAAGCCCTTTCCCTCTACTCAGTCTCCCATAGATTGCTGAAGGGTGATCTATGCCTCGCATACAAGGTATCAGCAAACTCCACACTTTTGAATCTTCTACATATTTGTAAGTCAAATTGTACCAGAAATATAAATTCTAGGGATTTGAATTTTGTCTGTAACTTAAACAAAACTTGCTAAAGAGACAGATATGTGTCTCAGAGACTGCCCCTCCTCTGGAACAGGCTTTTCATCCAACTGAAGCTAAGTTCATCTATTACCCAGTTTAAGCACAACTTAGATCAGTGGATGGGGAATAGGATATTTACACCAGGCCTGGTACCCATGTCCCTTATGTTCAGAGGTAGCTTACAAATGCATGGCCCTCAGTGTCCTATTTGGATACAGGACATCATTATTCTTTTGAGGTAAACTTGGCAAGGCTTAGAAAGGCCACCCGGTCATTAGCCTAGTAACAGTCTATGAATCTGTTACAATATAGTCTGTCCACAATGGGGAATAATTAAAAATACCCCATATTAGGAGCAGTAACAAATACAGTTTACATTAATCAAATCAGGCCACCACTTCTAAGTAAGAAAACAGTGTTTAGTTACTTACAAAAGGCATGTACCATACTCATGCCTGTCCAGTACACTGAAATATAAACTGATAAAAAATGGCCTACATGAAATTCAGAGACATACAGGTCCACTGAATGAATGGAAAATCCTAAAAAAATGCTTCAGATCAATTTGGCTGTTGCACATTTCTTATTAATTACAATAATCTGCCTCTGTTTTACGAACACACACACAGATATCTTTATATATATATATATATATATATATATATATATATATATATATATATATATATATATATATGGGTCTAGGACTATTCGCTGAAAGCTCATTTCGTTGAATTACATTTCACTGAATCACATTTCACTGAAAGAAAGTACCGTTGGGCAAATAAAACGTATATGCCCTTCTCCCCACTGTAATGCAACCCTGGAGTTAGTATTTATTTATTTTATTTTATTTTTATTTTACATTTGTTGACCGGGCTAGTCTAGCTGGATATATGTCCATTTTCAGTAGAGGCCCGGGGAGAAAAGCTCCACACAAAACATAAATGAACAGACTTGTTGTTAATAAAGACATACAATAAAAATAGAAATAAAAATCAACTTGTTAATAAAATCAACATACATTAAGGAACTCAAACAGTTAGAGATCATACATAAAGTTTGGTCAGTTTCAAAGCATTTTACCTAGTACATAAAGGATATGCAATAAGGCATCTGCCATAGAGATAACAATTAAAGCTCAGAGGGGTAGAGAAGTAGAAGGAGAATGTGAGATAAATAATAGGGAAGGGACAGGAGTCAGGAATTGAGAGAGGAAAAGAAGGAAGACAGTCAAGAGGAGGTGAGAGAGAATGGGAGAAGTAGGTGAGAGCATAGTAGGACAGCAAGGGAGAAGAAACAGGGTAGATGCTAAATATTAAGCAAACAGAAGGGTTAAAGGTAGAGAGAGGGTGGGGAGAGGGAAGTTACCCTGGAGTACTACAAGAACAAAGCTAGTGGTTGTGGAAGTACAGTTTGATTTGTTGTTTGAAGAGAGGTAGGGATGAGATTAAAGTTAAGTCTTTAGGCAGCAAATTCCATGCTCTGCCAACAGTGTTGGTGAAAAGAGAGTCACCAGCTACGTTATTGGCCTTTATGGGTTTGGTCATAAGTTTACAGGAGGAACGAAGAGAGTTGAGATTGTTATAAGGGAGTAAAAGTTGTGATAGTATAGGGGTGTTATTAGGTTGGTACAGTAGTTTGTGGGCAATTGTGAGTTGTGAGATAATAAGATAGTTTTGTAGTTCCAGCCAGCCTAAGTGTTTCAAATTGAGGCAGTGATGGGCTCTAAAAGGTTTACCAGTGGCGAAGCGGGCAATGTTATTGTAGCAGGTTGCTAGTTTGTTTAGGTTAGTTTTCTTGAGGTTGGTGAAGATAGGGGAGGCGTAAAAGAGAGTAGATATAAGATGGGAGTGAGCAATAGTAGCTCTTGTAGAAGGGGTGAGAAATGGTTTAATGCGGTATAATGATCCTATTTTTCTGTTAACTGATTTGATAGTATTGTTTATGTGTTGGTCAAAAGAGAGATTGTTATCAATGGTTATTCCTAGCAGTTTAGTTGTAGAGTCAGGAGAGAGTACAGTGTTGTTGTTTGAGGAGATGGTGAAGTTTAGTGGAGGGGTACGAGTGGTGGGGGTAAAGAGGAGAAGTTTGTTTTTTTTAGCGTTGAGAAGTAGGTACAGTCTAGTGAACCATGTTTCTACTGTGTTGAACATAGTTTGAGTTAGTGAGATGAGATCTGAAGAGGAGGATGCTGAACAAATGATAGTGGAGTCATCCGCGTATTGAATGCAGGTAGCTTGAGGAATTACAGAGTGGAGATCATTAATGTAGAGGGAGAAGAGGAGAGGACCAAGAATGGAGCCCTGAGGGACTCCAATGGCAATGGGCAGTAAGGAGGAGATGTGGTTTTCCCAAAGAACGGCTTGTTGTCTGTTACTGAGGTATGATGTAAACCATTTGATGGCAAGGCTATCAAATGAGAGGTATTCAAGAATGCTAATTAAAGAAGAGTGGTTGACCATGTCAAAAGCTTTGGAAAGGTCAATGAATAGGGCAGAAGAGAAAAGATTATTTTTGTGATTGCTGTTAATGTATCTACAAATGAAAGGAGGGCAGTGGTGGTGCTATGGTGAGGTCTAAAGCCATGTTGACAGTTAGCTATAATATTGTGAAGAGAGAGGTACTGTAGATGTTGCTGATGAATACATTTCTCCATAATTTTTGCCAAAGGAGAAAGAAGAGCAATAGGTCTAAAGTTGGAATAGTCAATAGAGTTACCGCCTTTGTGTAGTGGGATAATATGAGAGATTTTCCAGATATCAGGGATGGTTCCTTCTTGGATGGTCCTATTTATGAGTATAGTAATTGGGTAAGCAATTTCTTTGGCTGCCTTTTGCAGAAAAAGGGAAGGGAGTTTGTCAGCAGAGGGGGTACAAGGTTTCAGTTTGAGAATAAGTTTATAGATGAAAGAGGTAGAGATGGGTTGTAGAGAGAAGTTGAAGGAAGAGTTTACTAGATTATTAGGAGGATAGAAGTTATTAGTGTTTAATTGTCTAGCGAGAGTTTGAATAGTTTCAGTAAAGAATGAATTAAAAGCATTTGCAGTTTGGAGAGGGGTGTCTGGGTCAGCATTTAGTGGGGATGGAGTTTTAGCTGTTCCTGGTGAAAGGAGTCTATTGATTGAGGACCAAAATTGTTTGGGTTTATTTAAGTTGGTTTCTTGTAGTTCGTAGTAAAACTTTCTTTTGTCGGTGAGTATAGCTTTTTTGGTAAGATTTCTAAGTTGGCAAAAGTGAAGAAAGTCAGAGCTAATTCTATGGGATCTCCATTTGTTCCAAACCTTATTTTTAGAGAGGATTAGTTTTTTAGTTTCATTTGAGAGCCAAGGGGCTGTTTTAGATTTCATTCTAATAGTACGCTCAGGAGCATGTATATCCAAAATAGAAAGGAAAGTAGAATAAAAGAATGATACTGCTTCATTAAGTGGAAGAGTTTTTAAGGGGTTCCAGTTACAAGCTCTGAGTTCATTTTGAAATAGGTCGATTTTAAAGTGTTTAGTGGACCGTATTTTTCTTATATTAGGGAGGTGGAGATAGTCAGTCTTCTCCCTTGTAATGTAAGTTAAGCAATGATCACTGAGGTCATCAGGCATAGTCCCAACTTTGTAGGTGATGTTAACTTTGTTTATGAGAATCCAGTCTAAAATAGTCTGTTTCCTACTTGACATATTAAGCCTAGTTGTAGAGATAATGGTTTGGGCAAAACCATTTAGGTTAATGTGAGAGGTGGGATTGTCAGTATTAATAGTATTCCAGTCGATATTTAAGTCGCCAAGAATTATAGTTTCTTGGGGGTAGTTAATGGAAACCCAACTGCGAAAGTCTTCTACAATTGGTATATTGTTTCCAGGAGGTATGTATATGCAGATGAGGTAAAGGGCTTTCTTAGCATTAAGTTGAAGTTTAGTGATGATGGCTTCCACCTTACTATCTTGGGTTGGACAGGCTGAAAGGGTAGAGATGTTAAGATGATTCTTAAACAGTATTGCTACTCCACCACCTTTTCGTTTAGTACGGTCAAGCCTAAGTATATTATAACCTTGTGGTATAATTTCAGTATCTTTAGTGGCTGGTTTTAGCCAGGTTTCAGAGAGACAGAGAATGTCAAAACAGTGAGTATCTAAGAGGGTGTGTAGGTAGGGTACTTTGTTGTTTATGCTTCATATGTTAAGATGTCCTATGAGGAGGGTGTTATTGGTGAAAGGTTTAGATGCTTGAGAAGAAGGATACACGGGGCCAGGGTTGGGGTGAATGTCACCATCTTGTAAGGTAGGATCATTAGGCTTAGATGCGAGTTTGATTCTGGGAAGGGTTAGAGGTCTTATTTTTTTATCTGAGGGTAGGGTATAGGTGAGGTGAGAGTACCTATGGTATTTGGGTAGGTAGTAACTAGGGGTGGAATTGACATTAGAGAAAGAAGTGAGAGAAGTGTAAAAGGAAGATGTATGTGTTTGTGAGTGTTTAGGCTGAAAATGGAGTGGGTACTCTATCAAGGTAATGAGGTAGGTTGAGTAAAGAGTAGTTATGAGTAGAATTGAGAGTATAAGCAGTGTGGCTAGGTTGAGACTCATTTTTATAAGTAAGTTAGAAGTGGTTATAGGGAGGAGGTAAAAGATTAGGGGTAGTCAGGAGGAAGTATGTGTATATAATGCAAAAGAAAGATAATATACAGGTGAAACAGGAGGTAAGGCTATAGAGGGAACTATAAGGTAGAGGGGGGGGTGAAATGAGTGGAGAGGTATAGAAAGAGTGGTAATAGAGGTAGAGGAGAGATGGTAAGAATAGGATAGGAGGGCTAGTGTGTAAAAGAGGAGAGTGGGAGAAGGATGTGGGGTGTGTGGAGGGGAGGGGATTTGTTTGGCGGGAAAGATGAGGATAGGATGACAGGGTAAGGGGTGGGACTAGAGAAATATAAGAGTAGGACCCCTGGGATGGGTGGGAATTGGGGGTAGGGAGGGGAGCGGAGTGAGCTCGCAGGGCGAATGGAGCAGGCTGCACAGAGTAGACCAAGAAGGAAGGAAAAAGTATCAGAGAAAGCCAGGTAAGTCAAGGTAAGAGAAGGTAGTCTGAGGGGGAGAGGATAGGAGAGAACTTCAAGAGGAGGAAAGGGATAGAAATAGGTAAGGTGCAATAGGAGAATTAGGTAAAAATAAAATTCAAGTACAATGAGTGTAGAAGGTGATAGGGTGACATCTAGTGGGCAGAAGCAGAGGTGCAGTGAGGATACACAGGGGTTCTCAAAGAAGAACCAGACCAAAGTGTGAGAGAGTGCAGGCTGGGTAGCAGTCTAAAGGGAGTGAGAGGAAGGTAATAAGAAGTAAGGGGAGAGGGCTGCTGCTGGCAAGCTTAGCTGGGGCAAACAATAGAATCTAGCAGGGTAACTTGGTTATAATATATACAAGTTGGTATAAGTAGACATACTTTCGTGGTAGCTTGAGGTAGTGGGATATCAGAAGGCAATGTCCTGAACTTTCCAAGGGTAGCAGGCAGAGAGCACCCTAGTATAGTTAGTGGAGAGTTTCAATCCAGTCAACAACACAAGGTGAATCAAGGGATAGTTTCGTGGTAGCTTGAGGTAGTGGGATATCAGAAGGCAATGTCCTGAACTTTCCAAGGGTAGCAGGCAGAGAGCACCCTAGTATAGTTAGTGGAGAGTTTCAATCCAGTCAACAACACAAGGTGAATCAAGGGATAGTTTTGTGGTAGCTTGAGGTAGTGGGATATCAGAAGGCAATGTCCTGAACTTTCCAAGGGTAGCAGGCAGAGAGCACCCTAGTATAGTTAGTGGAGAGTTTCAATCCAGTCAACAACACAAGGTGAATCAAGGGATAGTTTTGTGGTAGCTTGAGGTAGTGGGATATCAGAAGGCAATGTCCTGAACTTTCCAAGGGTAGCAGGCAGAGAGCACCCTAGTATAGTTAGTGGAGAGTTTCAATCCAGTCAACAACACAAGGTGAATCAAGGGATAGTTTCGTGGTAGCTTGAGGTAGTGGGATATCAGAAGGCAATGTCCTGAACTTTCCAAGGGTAGCAGTATATATAGTTGGGGGGATGAAGCCCCCACCTAATTCACTATTATATTTAGGAATCTCATTTCACTGAAAGTTAACAATATAAAACAAAAAGTAGGAGGGGGGCTAGGCCCCCTCACAACCCCCAATGTGGAGGGGGTGCCCCCACTCCACCCCTACTATATATACTAACTCCAGGGTCGCACTACAGTGGAGAGAAGGGAATATACATTTTCTTTGCCCAACAGTACTTTCTTTCAGTGAAATGTGGTTCAGCGAAATGAGCTTTTGGTGAATAGTCCTAGACCCATATATCTATATATATATATATATATATATATATATATATATATATATATATATATAAATAATAGGTGGAGACAGAGAGAGAGAGAGAGAGAGACTATATATAGGTATAGTTATACAAATAGAGATATGTGTGTGTGTGTGTGTGTGTGTGTGTGTGTGTGTGTGTGTGTGTGTGTGTGTGTGTGTGTGTGTGTGTGTGTGTGTGTGTGCGTGTGTGTTACCATGATTTGTGCAATAAAAGTAAATAAGTAAATTTAATGTGGAAAAATAGTCTTATTCTGTTAAATTGAAGTTGTAGAATTATCACACTAGCAATTGCATATTAACCTTTCTATTCTGCACACAGCAATCCATATTGCCCAGTCTGTGGAAAACTCTGGCTTTGACATAACCTGGATCACACTGCAAACCACGCATTGTTTCTGGAAGCAGGTTTATTTTTATGCACTATGCAAGCTGAGTTACAGGAGTCAAATGTTAGTCTTTAAATCAACAGGGGTCAAATTTTGGCCTTTAACTCAAATCTGTATCTCGGTGCTTATAACCACAGTACACCTCTGTTTCTGCTTATTTCAGTTTAGTGCTTTCTTGGTGTAGCTCTTGCTATCTTTACGCCTGTAATCTCCTGCCTGCTGATGCCTTATTACTGTTATTCACCTGTCACACTGGCTGTCAGCATTCATATGACATGCAGCATATTATTTTCTTTACCCAGAATAGCTCTGCTAACTACACTATTTCATTTTCTTGAAAGATTTCTTCTACCTCTTCTCTGACTTGTAGGTTGCAGCACCAGGTGGTTCACTTCAGAAATTTGTTCAAGCAATCCAGTGCATTTAAATGTTAATCTGTTGCAGCTTAGTAACTGAAAGAAGTTGAGCACTCGTGACTCAGACTAAATTTTACATCACAAAAGACATTGTTTTGCAGTAATTACACATGCTGTTGCACTTTCTATGTTTTTGCTCACTGCTGAAAATGTTTTATTTTTCAGCTATTATATTTTGCTAGTAAGAACTATTTCTGAATCTTAATTATACAGCAACACAGAAGCACATAGGCCAGGAGAAAATATATATTATTGGACTTTTAGATGCTCTTTTACATCTTAGCTATAAAAAAAGATCGGCAGATCAACATTCTCAATACTTTTCCATTCATTCTTTTACTCTGTCCTCCCTAAGACTTGTTCAAACAACACTTCAATGATTAATTGTATGTATACTCACCACTTTTGCTGTCATGCTATTCCAGGATTTAAGCAAACTCACAGAAAATGGTTCTTTTCATGTTCACATCTTTTATTACTGCTCTTCAATGTCCTTGACTTTGCTACTTTTTTGTCAGTGGACATCTTTACAGGTTAAGAAATATAAGCCTTTTAAATTAATTATGGCTCCCCATTGCTCTCACATCTGACTTCCACTGTGTACCAGGGTTCACATCATATGCTGAATCTCAGTTAATCTATCTAGTTGTCCAAGAATCATTTTGTTATCATATCTGGCACCATTTTATATTGCTCTTTTCTTAGGACACAAATGCCACAACTATTTGTGATATTATATATGGTATACCACAGTGGGATAGAGAAAAACACAATATCATTATATCATGTAGAAACAAAGCTGTTTCTAATACGAACAGGCACTTTGATAACATTACTTTAGGCATTATTATATGAATAAAATTGTTTTACAGTTATTTATGTTGTATTTTCATTCCTTTTCCTCTAAGGTAATGAACAAATAAGTGCTCTTTTTCAGGAAAAACAAAGTATTATGGGTTGGGTGCTCAGGCACACACATGAATACCAATGCTTAATCCATAGCTCTGTGGTGCTTCACAATAATATACAATAAGAGGGTAAACATTCTGCATCCTTTCTGGACAGAACTAAAGGTTTCATGAGTTAAAAGCATTTGTAAGATGGACACGAGTGAATTTCTGAGTGTATAGCCTTGACTGAAATAAAATTATTATACTAAAGAGAAAGGATTAGGAGTGGTGACAACCAAGATAGTGGAATGTGAGGATATGCTGCATGAAGACATCAAGGCTATCTGATCCACTTTAGGAAAGATCATGGCGCCTTTCCATATGACGGCTGATGCAGCACAGACTAAAACCATGGCTACCAACCGTGAGCAGCTGCAGGCTTCAATCCAACAGAGCATGCATCAGTAACACGAAGAGGTGAAGAAACAGCAACTTGCAGTAAGTAGCAACACCAAAAATATTGATTTTCATGCGCACACACTTCAGCTGGAAGCCATATGTGGGAAAATGGAAAACAGAGCCTGACAGAATAAATTATAAGTGTTAGGACTACCTGAGTGTGTAGAATGAATAACTGCAGTATCTTTTATTACCATTGAACCATTACCATTATCAAGAACTCAAAAAACTGTTAAAAGTGGAATGGCCACCCATAAATGAAAGATCATATCTAATCCAAGCTAAGCAAAAAACCCAATCATCCCAATGCATTTTATTTTCAAATGTCTGGATTATAATGATAGAGAGAAAATTTTAAGGAGGGCTAAAGAAATGGGCACTGATCTCAAAATTGCAGGGCATGAACTCAGAACTGTGCCAGTGTTAAGAGAAAAAGTTTTAAAAACATACTGTTATTTGTCTTTTTCCTCTTCTTGCAAAGTGAACATGTTATTTGTTGGGATATGCCTATCAAAGATGGGCCTCATCTGTGAACAAAATGCAGCATTGCTTATGAACATGAATAATAACTGTTTTCTGCATTTCAGAATAAAGAGATTTGGTTATAGCTCAGTGAAGCCTGGGATAAGGACGCACGGCCGAGTAAGAGTTAATTTACTGAAGCAGGCTGTGTGTCCTGGAAAATTTGAGCTACCATTGTTGAACTGAACATTCTGTACTTCTTGAGCATTCTGTACTAACTGTTGGTTTGAGGTGATTTGTGATAAACATGTTTACCACAGGTGTTTTCCATAGCCAACTGTCAACGGTCAGAAATGTAACAAAAAGTTGTTTTGCTTGCAGTATAAAAGTTGATGTCAGTAAACAAGTTGACCAGAGGAGATCATCTTGGCCAACATGCTGTGTAATCTGGTTAGCTGCTAATAAAGAAGTTTTTCATCACCTGAGGCCGATGTGACTCGTTTGAATTTTTCTTCTGACAGCCAGACTAGAGCACAGTGCTATTTGCATAACACAAAGCTTTGACACCTATTTTTAGGGTCTATATTAGAACCGCGAAAGTCCTATTCAGTGAATACATAAACATCAGCACATATTACAGGAACCGCGAATACACCGAATACCCTAAACTGTGAAATTCAAAATCCTGAACCGCCATAGTTGTCCAACCCCACTGCCCTCTACATACTACCTACCTAAACAAAATAAATAAACCACATACATACACTAAACAAAACCCTACTTCTAACCCTAAAGTAAATCTTGCATATGCTACCATGTATGCACTTACCTTAATCGCACCCTAACCCTAAGGTCTGTAACTATCGCACACTTACCTTACGGAGCTATACCGCAGAAGGGCCAACCATGACGATTCCACATTTCGGATTTTGCACTTCAGGATGATCTGTGTTTTCGCGGTTTGATGAATACATGTTGATGTTTCCGTATTCAGATAAGTGGATCTTCACAGTTTTAATAGGGAACCCTATTTTTATGGTGGGCTCATGAACTTCACTTAGGAGTTTCACTACAATATCCATCCTACAAATTACCAGTGAGACACAAACATTCCAATTTTTCATGACACCTGATGCAGAAGGCTTGTTTAAGGAGTGGGAAACTACAAAAAAGAAAGTTGTATGCAGAAGTATCAAGAATGGGAGTACAGAAACCAAGAGACTTGACCGGCCAAATAATAGAACCCTCACTAAATCACCTGCCTCAAGAAAGGAAAATCCATAGACAAACCCATATCCAGACTCTTAAACCATGGAAGGGCGCACTAGAAACTGTTCATCTGAGTATAGATCCAGTGGTGCGTACACAAGAGAAATGTGTAATGGAATTCAATGAGGCAGATATTTTGCCAGAGGAGGTACAATAATTAGAGACCAGTTGGCTTAATGGACATACAGGTCCTACTGAGAATAATGTTACTAGAGACATTAATACCCCATAAGCAATTTATAGGATGGTTGATGCTTAACTAAGTATATTATAAAATATATTATGAAATCTAACTCTACATATCAGCAATTGCAATAAGGGAGGGTAAGCATGCAAAGAATGATAGGAGAAACTGATTTGGATATGGTATTCTTGGGAAAAAGATTAATGAGCTAAATTAAAAAAAAAAAACAAGTGAAGTCGATGATTCATGGGGGAGCAAGGAAAGGGATAATCTGTGTGAACACTCTGTTAATTGTCTTATATGGATTAACACTGTGTCTTCCTTTTACCATTAAATGGATGGCATGGAAGTCAGTAAAAGATACCTTTTATATTCACCTTGGAAAGGGTTTAAGTATTGATCTTAGTATATTTAAATGTGTAATCTGATGAAACTATATGGGTACTTGCATGCTGTCTCCGCCTCACGCCACTATTCTTCTGATATCTGATTTCTGATACTATACACTCAGTTTAACATATATAGATGTAAAAAAGAGAGAACTTAGAGACTGCTGTGATGATGGATTGTTTTGCATGGCATATGACTACTGAGGTGGGCAAATGTTAATTCAAAATGAATGCAGGAATGATTTATTGACTATGAGTTTGTAACCAGAAGGAGTGGGAGGAAGTAAAATGTGGGATTTCAAGGCTATCAGGGCTGAGGGACTGCTGTAGTACTAGGACCATCAATAGGAGCAATATTAGGCAGGATAAGATAGTCGATAGTGTAGTATATCCAAGTCAACCTAGTAGTCCCTTGCCTAAATCTACAAGCAAAACCCTACAGTGATAAAATGACAATTAGTGTTATTCTAGGGGATTCAAATAAATATTTTGGACCAGAAAAAATAAATAAATAAACAACCAGATGGGAAAGATAGTCCATGGGATTCATTAACAAGTGTATATACTTTGAGCTAAGCCTACACAATTTAAGTATGTTAGCATGATTCAGTAAAACCAGAGACACTAACAACTGATAAACGCAAAAATGAACCAGAAGACAAAGTACCCAACGATCCTTCCAAATGTAGGGAAACCCTTACATAAATGAAACTATACAGCATTAATAAATACTTCGTATATGTATAACCTATGTAATGGTTACAAAAATAGAAAAAGTAGTTGAATATACTCCAACAATTTAATTCTTAAATTAATAAACACACCAAAAATATAAGGTGTACCTATCACAATATAATAAACATAAGACTAGAAACCTTATGACAAACCAAGTCTGTCAATGAAAACAAGTTAAACAACTAAGCTAAAAACAAAATATTATTGTTATTTATAACTAAAAATTAATATGCAAAATACAAAATATATTACTAAAAATGTTAAATTCTATAATGGGGAATTACTAAAACTGCATAAGTGGCATATAACCACATAAGTCTATCTTTTAAGACTAAAAATGCTTAATAGACAAGAAATAGAACATGCTTCATTTAAACCAGGAAAATGATATGATTCCAACCTAATCTGCCACTGTAATTCAAGTTCTAACAACTTTAATGCAGTAGGGCCACCTCTAATGTCACAAACCGCCTGATCTATCCCAATGAATTTAAAATGATGAGTGGGATAGTCAAGAATATGTTTAGCAAGTGCATTGGTAACTTTTTGCTTCCTTATAGCATACCTTATATTTTTGGTGTGTTTATTAATTTAAGAATTAAATTGTTGGAGTATATTCAGCTACTTTTTCTATTTTTATAACCATTACATAGGTTATACATATACGAAGTATTTCTTAATGCTGTATAGTTTCATTTATGTAAGGGTTTGTATTTCTACCTTTACATATTTGGTTATACAAACCTGTATTTTTAAAAGTTAATTGATTTTTATTGTGGTTCTTAATTGTGCCTAATTACTGTCAATTTTTGCATTTAAACTCAGCACTGTAATGAAGTGTAATTTATTCTGAAGAAGTTTGCTCATTTGAGCAAACAAAAAGCGCTTCAATTAAACTTTGGTTTTGGATTTCGTTTTATGGTCTACCTGGTGGTTTTGGTTCAGTCACTAACTGAATATTTCCCTACATTTGGAAGGATCGTTGGGTACTTTGTCTTCTGGTTCATTTTTGCGTTTATCAGATGTTAGCATGATTAGCAGCAGTGCTCTCTGAATATGCATGCTGCTAAGCAAGCCTACACATTTATTAGCACCTTTTTGTGGCCAGCAGAAGTGTTAGAGGCCACATAAAAAGTACACGGAAACTCAAGCATTGTGAGATCCAGCACCAGGTGACCTAGGCTATTGCCTAATGTCTGCTGGCCGGGGGGCGGAGTATTGGCCAGGGGGCTACTACAACATTTAATTTTTAATTAAAAAAATGAAATGGTCCTTTTTTAACAGCATTCTTCTTACATGAACATCTATATTCCTGCCATTTCTATGCATGTATCGATGCTGCACATTTAAACATTCCTATTGCTTTTCTTCTTCTTCCTTTCCCCATGCAGAATTGTTTTGCTGTCATACAAGGTTCCTTCTTTGCTGCTGTGAACCAAATGTTCTATTCCTTCATTGTGTGTGTGTGTGTGTGTGTGTGTGTGTGTGTGTGTGTGTGTGTGTGTGTGTGTGTGTGTGTGTGTGTGTGTCAGTCTACTTCATAACACTGAAATTTCATAACATTTCACTGTATAAGGTTAGGAAATTAACTTTTTTTCCACTGTAGTGCAATCATAGAGATGGTATATTTAATTTACAGGGGGTGTGGGGGGCCGAGCACCTGGTGTTGTTGTAGGTGGAGAGGATGTTATTTACATATGCATTGTAGTTTTCAGTGTTATGAAGCACACTTTCAATGTTCTGAGTTTTCAATGTTTTGGGTTTTCAGTGTCTTGAATTTTCGATGTAATGGTCTCAATGTTATGAAATTCAACGTTATGAAATTTCAATGTTATAAAGGGACGTGTGTGTGTGTGTGTGTGTGTGTGTGTGTGTGTGTGTGTGTGTGTGTGTGTGTGTGTGTGTGTGTGCAAAATGCCATGATTAGGGATGACAAGTTAGTGAGCTAACTTTCTCGGGCTCAAACCTTCTATGTTACAGGAGACAAGAGCCTGAATCGTCTGTACCCACTACCAAACTGCTTAAGAGATTCAGTGCCTTTTCAAGGAATATTGAGTTTAGTGAGATTCAGTGCCTTTTCAAAGAGTTGTGAGTTTCAGGAGATTGAGTGCGTTTTCAAGGAATTGTGAGTTTTCAGAAGATTCAGTGCATTTTCAAGGAACTGTAAGTTTCAGGAGATTCTCTGTATTTTAAAAGAATTGCCACTTTCAGGAGTTTTGGTGCATTTTCAAGGAATTGTCAGTTTCAAGAGAAGAGAAGTTTACTGTTGTCATGCTAAGTCTGTTTTCAACGTGCAACTATTTTCTTAAGCAAATGGCCATCAGTGTTTTTCATAAAGAATTTGAAAGCAGTATTAGCACAATAGTAGTATACTTGTCTTTGGTGTACAAGATTGTGGGTCCTACTGCCACACCATGTCAATGGATTGTTGATTCTGTGGTGTACTTTAAGGGGGTTGAGTGCTGTACTCCTAAGTGAGTCCTTCTTTGGATGAGATGCCTAGTAACTATGAACCTATAGTCGATTTGCCAGCCATTCCCTATTGCAATATTATCACCTAACCATTTTTTAATGTAACATAGGCAATTTATTCTTCGGGGGCATCAGACACTGAATTTGTAGATGAAACACTGAAAAGTAAAGTTGGCCAGCAGCAACCTCTTCATTAGTTAACGATCTCTTTAATGTGAAATTATTCAGATGATTTTTACTTCTGCAGAGATTTGCAGCATATTGACTGATATTGGTGGACTGTAACGACAGAAGTTAGAGTAGGCTTTTATGGTTGAAATGTTCTAAAATGAGCAGTTATATGATTATTGGTTCATAAGTTTTATTTCATTGCTTACAGGAAAAACATTCAAAACTACAGTTTTAAAACACACTCTAACAAGTGGTGTTGTGGAATATAATTTACCACAATTAGGAAGGTGAATCAAAGAACACGTGCACTTATACATGGTCCTCGTGCATCTCAACTGTACAAATTTTTGAAGAATGTCCAGATTTTGCCTCATATTTTTGGTCTGTCCCTCATAAAATTTGTGGTGTTCTGGCAAATCACCAAGGATTGAAGTCACTAAATAATGAAATTCATTTGAGTTACAGACTTTATATCATTCAGAAAATGCATCCTAATACAAAACCTGTCATTCTAGCAACTTTCTAAGTTTATAAGAGCAATATTTATAATCAGTCCCTATTTTTGAGCCTTTGCCCCCCCCTCCCCAAAATTTTAGACTTTGTCCAGATTTCTTGCACCAAGAGGTTGAGAGGTATGAATTGGTCCTAGAAATGTGTACAAGAGGCGCATGGTTTGAAAACAGCCCAAAGGTAAATTTAATATGTCACTGGCCAGATGCATTTTCTTTAAATGTGGGTTTCAATGCCATTTCAAGAGCAGAGAAGTTTACTGTTCATGTTACATCTGTTTTCAGCCTGAGACTGCATTGTTTTGTTTAGCAAATGGCTATTAGTGTCTGTGCTATAAGATTTGAAACAAACATTTTAAATTAAATTCAAATATCTGTAATCATTGTAGAAGTAAAGAAGAAAATATTATGCACACTGACAGTTTTCAACAGTGTTTATGGTAGCTGGGGAAAATAGACAAGTGATAGAACACTGGAATGTCTCTGGTTGGGGACCCAATCCATTACCCTGCCTAGAGCCCTATTTGACCATGATCCAGCTCTGAGCTAAAGTACACAGTGTAAACAAAAGTTGTTGCTTGTAGGCAAACCTAGTGAGCGAGCACACGTGGACAGCTAATACAAAGCAAGGGCAAATTTATTGAAACAATTCAGAGGCAGGGGAAGTTAAACACGGAAGCTATACTCATATGATGGAATTAGTTGAAAAATAAGAAGGAGGGGAGGCTAAATGTAGAAACTTTACTCAGATCATTAAATTGTGATTATTTCACAAAGAGCACTTTTAACATAAATAATTTTATATTGATTTAATAAAAATGAATACTGTTCATTTTATTGACCCATCTACATAAATAAAAACAGACATGTTGACAAAGGATGTGTGAAGGACGCAAAACAAAAGTGTAACAAAGGGGAGTAAATGTGATATAAATTTTAATAAAATGCTGAGTTGAGATAGATAACAAGGACAGTAGATAAATTAGGGGTATTTGCATATACTGCAGTTATTGCATATCAGATGTGTATACAGGAAATTATTTGTGTTAACCAACACTACTGCTATATTGTCCATATCATCATGTATAAACATGACTAAGTGAACCCTACAGCTTTTGTGTAATATACATCAGAAAGGGACATGTTTTTGCCATTTTTTGCCACTTGCAAACATAGAAATATGGTAGTTTACCTTTTACCATGTATGAGCCATGCATTTGTGTTATATTATGTACATGCTAATCATCATTGGGTAGCACAGTGGTGTAGTGGTTAGCATTGTTGCCACACAGCAAGAAGTTTTTCGATTCAGTTCTCGGCTAGCGTGCCTTCTGTGCAGAGTCTGCATGTCCTCCATGTGTTCTCGTGAGTTTCTTCTGGATGCTCCAGTTTCCTGCCACATTCCAAAGAAATGTGTCTGGAGCATTTCTCCCCAGGCCTCTGCTGAAATTGGGCTCCATCTCAGTCAGACTTTCCTAGTGAACAAATGTTAAATAAATCATCAACATCCCCCCATTTTCAATATAGGGTCAGGATGTTGTGTTAACTGTCACCATCTCTCTTGATTCAGTGCCATACACCTGCCCTCTTTGACACTCATGCCTGACTGTCACAGATCTTCTCAACTACAACCCATCCACCTCTTTGCTGGACACCATTGTTTCCTCTTACCGTCTTCCTGTCTGTCCCAAATCTACTTCATCAGATTGTCTTCTGCTTTTCTGCACATGTACCCAAACTACCATAATCTGTTCTCTTTGATCTTTTCTGCAATTGGAGCTACCTTGGCTTCTGCTCTCATATCCTCATATCTTAGTCTGTCCCACAGTGTGCATCCTGCCACCCATCTCAGGCACTTCAATTTTTTGTACACCTTACTTTTCAGCTTTTTGGCATTCTTCTGTCATACAGTACACCTGACACTCTATGCCAGTTGGCTTCAGCCCTTCTGATTCTAGCTTTGACCTATTCATTCAGATTTCCCTTCTCCTCAACCACCCCTCCCAGATACTTCAAGCTATTAACCTGTTCCATTATCTACCCTTCTATCTCAATTCTCAGCTTCATCTAATTTCCCCAATTTGCTGCCATTACCACTGTCTAACCTGTAATTAATTTCATCCCATATGTCTTCGGTTTAGCATTCCATTCCCCTATCCTTTCCTGAAGGTCTTGCTCAGAGTCTGCCTGTAATGCCACATCATCTGCATACAGCAACTTTGTTGATCTGTTCCCTTCAACCTGTTTGCTAATGCAGTCCATCCCCAGCATGAACAGCAGTGGGCTCAGAGCTGAACCCTGAGGCACAACCACTCCTACTGGATCCCCTCTGCAAGACTGAACACTGTTCGTACTTGGGTCATTGGGAACTTGTACATAGCCTGCACTAATTTTACCAAAGTTTCTGTGACTTCAAACCACTGCAGTACTTCCCAAATTAGCTTTCTTGGGAACTTGTCATATGTTTTCTCCAAGTCTAGAAATGCACAGTTGATCTCTTTCCTCATCCCTAGCTTCCTCTCAGCTATCTCTTTCTCACTGCAAACAGCGGGTCAGTTGGACTGCATCCTGATCTGAATCTGAACTGCTCACCTCCCATCTTACTTTCTATTACTCTGCATATCTGTTTATCACACACCCTCTCCAGAGATTTCATGCAATGTGACAGGAGACTGATATCTCTGTATTGCCCACAGTTCTGGATGTCCCCTTTGATCCTGTACACTGGCACAAGTATGCTTATTCTCCAGTCATCTGGGATACACCTTTTTCTCCATACTGCTATGAGTACCCTCAGGAGCCAGTTCTCCTCTATCTCACCCAGCATCGTTATCATATCTGTTGTGACATCATCTGAGCCTGCTGCTTTCCCTGACTTCAATTTCCTCGGTGCTTTCCTTACTTCTTCTAGGGTGGGCTGCTCTTCTACTTTTATTGTAGGCTGTGTCTGAGGCAGTACAGCTTCTGTGCATTTTTCTTCATTCAGAAGTTGCTAAAATTACTCTTTCTATCTGCCTTTGATGTCCTGTGGACTGGCAAAAAGCTTGTTGCCAGCATCTCTTATGGAGGATGTGTGGCTATCTCCTTTATCTTTCTGTCTTTGCCTTGCAAATTAATTTAGTTTCTTTGTGCCACTGAGTCACTTTCCAAATGCCCTGTCCTTTGCTATTGCAACTCATTTCTTAGCTTCTTTGTTAGCCAACCAGTATTTCTTCCTAGCTTTGTCCATCTTTTCTATCTCTCACTTTTCCCTGCACTCCTTCTTTCTTTTGATTACTTTCTGGACTTTTGTATATACCTCTCAGCCATACAGATTTTCACAGAATGTCCAGATTTTTGACTCATATTTTTTGGTCTTTCCCTCTTACAGTTTGTGGTTTTCTGTCAAATCATCAGGGATTGAAATCACTAAATAATGACAGACCTTTGAGATTCAGACCTCATATCCTTCAGGAAATGCATGTTAACACAAAACCTGTGATACCAACCACTTCCTAAGTTTATAAGAGCAATATTTAAAATGTATTCCTATTTTTGGGCTTTTGTCCCCACATTATTTTTGGCTTTGTCCAGATTTTCTGTGCTAAGAGGTTGAGAGGTCTGCTTCTGCATCACTTCACCACCTTTGCTTGTGTACCTTATTCCCAAACCTGGCTTGGCCACATATGTGTTCTGTAGTCCTCACATATGCTGTTTTGAGGAGCTACCATTCTTTGTCACCTCCACCAATTTCCTCCTCATCTTGGGGTGATAGAACCCTGAATAATTTCTTGAACTGTTGTACTTCCTGTCCAGTCAACTTCCAGGTCTTCAGCCTGGTCTCTTAGACCCTTTTCCGACTACTGCTTGCAATTGCCACTTATTGTGGCAGCCAATGGTTTATGCTGTGGCTGACTGTTTCTCTATGGATGACTTTGCAATCGCTAATTCTATCCCAGTGCCCTTTTCTCATTAGGAGGAAGTCTACCTAAGTTGCATGTTGGCCACTCTTGCATGTGATCTTGTTCATAGGTTCATAGGCAGGTACTAGGCTATCTGCCCGAGGACATTTATAAGCCTAGCCAGAGTGTGTCAGCTTTCGCCGCCCCATTGATTAATTAACTGAGCCTCTGTCAAGAAGAGCCAATGAAGTGATCCCAGGGGTGTATTTTCTGTTACCCATCCATTCATCAAGGTTTCTCTTGAAGTGTGTTAGTGAGGGGCTCTGCTTAATGTAGTTAGGAATTTTGTTCCAAAGCATGGGGAGTCTCTGTGACAGGAATCTATCCCTCCAGCATGTTCTATTTATTGTTGTGGCGAGGTTTAGCTCACTAGAGCGAGTGGCTCGCAGTGACTTGGATTTCTTTAGGTGGAGCTTGGACATGGCTTCGTAAGTCAGGCAGAGATCACCTCTGAGTAAGTGATATGCCACTGAGTACAGCTGGAGTTTTTCCAGTCAGGCTGCATAGGACATAGGTTTAAGGCCAGTAATCCTCTTGGTGAGGTACTTTTGCGGTCTTTCCAGCTGTTGGAAGTGTCTTGTGAGGTACATCTCAAATGGGGCATTTTGCTCTATGATGGGTCTGATGAGTGACGAGTAGAGGGGTACTATAACCTCTTTATTTCTAGATGCAAACCCTTTAGTAATTAGATGGGCTACATAGAAAGATTTCCTAACAACTTTGGCAATATGATTGTCAAAGGAGAGATTACTATCTACATGGGTCCCCAGATCTCTTATTATCTCTTCTGTATTATTATGTGACTGTCTTTCTTTCTGAACCATGTGTTGGTTGCTATCAAGCATTTGCCAGAAAGAAGTCTAGAATGGCCTCACTTTCTTTATTCCTGTTATCTCACCCATGTGGACCCAGGCAGTCCTCATTTCCTGTTCTGTCTGTCTCAATATGTGCATTCAGGAAACCCACTATCAACACCAATTCCCGCTGTCCTGCTTAATCTAGTAGGTCCTGCAACTGCTGCCTGAATGTACTCTTCTCTACCACACACTTGTAAACTGAGATTATGAATATTGTCCTATCACTAGACTGGAGTCTGATTGCAATGAGTCTGTCACTGCTCTGATGACATCCCTCACTGCCTTCTGAAGCCTTTCTCTCACCACAATTCCCACATGTCCCAAGCCAAGTGGTTTTGTTGCACTGCCCTTCCATCTTGGATACACAGGATGTTCGGCCTCCTCAGTACCATCATGTCATCCTTCCATTAATTTTTGGCAAGTAACCCAGGCTGGGCAACTGGACACCAAGGTTGCTGAGCTTTATAGTGGCCACACACACCCCTCTCAACACTAGCATGGATCCCCTGGGTCCTCAACCCCCTTATCACAAGCAAATACCTTCACTTGGTAACAAGATTGAATTACCTAGTGCCATATTTTACACTAAGTGGCTATCTATGGTACACAGTCTGTGATCTGTGTTCTCCTATCTTGAGGATAATGCGCACCACAGTAGATGCCCATAGTAGTTGTTCTGTACAACTCTTCTCCTTATAGGGCTCCATGTAGAGTCTGTGCTGCTGCCCACAGCTCCATTCATTGCTGAGTTTGAGATGGAAATACTCAGCATGTTTTTCAGAGATGGACGAAACACACAGAGACACAGGAGGAGCAGGCAAACTCCAAACAAGCATTGGTCAGAAGTCATGATATAACCTTGCAACTTGTGCATGGGAGACAAAGACCTTAATCATTATGCCAACTGGCTTCTCATAAACAAATGCTAAGTAATGTAAATGTAAGTAAATAATAAATAGTAATACAATAACAAGTCAAAATACATAAATTTACAGTTGACACTGTACATGTTCATTAGCACACTCAGCAATATGTGTGTGACTCATATGATTGTACTTAATGTGTCAGGTGTATTGAAGTACTCTGCCACTGGAATGTAAATTGTGGGAGAGATCAAAGATAATGAATTATATCCAATGATTGATGTTAGAACACACATTTAGGTTAAAGAATTATAAGGCTGTCATTGTCATATATGTATGAAAGAAACAATCATGATGGTTTTAGGGCAGTGTACACTCCTGTGACAACGTGGACATATTGAGAAGAATTATAGTCACTTGTGCAATCATGAAAAAAGAGCCTTTGTTAAGTAACTTGCATTTTGTGAATGTTAAAAAGTTAGTGGCTGTACATGCATTCTGTGTATGCAGTGGCAGGTTTAGGCCTGGCTGCAGTGGCATGTGCTTCCCGCATTTTTTAAAACTGTTATTCTTTTGTGGCTTAAAAAATGCACTGTCCTTCTATAAAAATCTGTTAATGTGCCGCCAAACCAGTATATTTTTCCATTTCAGCTTCCTAACACTTTTTTTCTTATTGGTTGCATCAAATATGTATCAGAGATTGCAATCAGGTGATCTGTTCTACAATCTTCAATAGCTCCTCCGACTGCATCTTCAACTATAGTGCAGTGAAGGTGCATTCGGTGACAGTTTTTGTAGGGAGGATTCAGTCCCTGAGAAAAGGAATAGTTTTATATTTCACAGTTACTAATAGCACTTAGTAGTAGTGGCAAGGCCAAAACTGCAGAGTTGATTTGATCCTGAAGATTTTGTTCCAGCAATTCATAAGCAAGAGTAGAACGTCAGTGTTCAAAGACCCTGAGGTAATTTTTTTCCCTTAAGCAAGGCTTGAAGAAATCCCGCCAAAGCCGTACAGTTGAGAGCATATCTCTTTTGGTGCTCACCTGTACTTTTTCATTGAATCTGTTCTGCACCTCTCTTGCATACATGGTACTTTATTTTATATGAATGTAGTCTAATTAGCAAATATTTATGTAACTGTTAATGCATATTAATGTAATTTGTTGGATCTTTTTTCAGTAAAGAAAGTTGCTGTGCTTATTTACATATTTCATAACTGTTCAGATTTTTGCTTCATATTTTTAATGTTATTCATAAAATTTGTGGGGGGTTTTGGGAAAATGACTGAAGAGTGAAGTCATTAAATAAAGATACATTTGAGTTTGTGAAAGATTTGTGAAAATCCATATATTAAAGAGGTATGAAAACACAGAGTAGTCATACCCAACTGATAGCTATAAACCTAAGGGTGTCTACAAAATATCCCAACTGCTGATGATGTCATAAGAAGGCAGAAACATGCACGTCCACAGCTAGAGGAGTTTGGCTTTATTGGCCTAAAATTGTCCATAAAAAGACTTAAAAGTAAAAGAAAAAAAGTCATGGACATTCAGCATTGCCATTTAGCTGAAACACCTGATATCCTTAAACGGTAATTTACATATATCCCATGTTGCTTCTGATTCAAGAGGTTTAAGGTATCACACATTGGAAATTCTAGCTTTGCTAGATTTTTCTTTTTGTGTTTTTAACATAAACCCCTACTGGAAACATCTTTCTGCTCAGTCCCACCTACAAAGTATACAGTGATTGACAAGTGCCTCAAAACTCTGTGGTGCTCTGTCATTCATTGTGTAGATTGAAGTAGGTGGGACCAAACAGAAAGCCCAGAAACTTTGGAGGTGTAAAGTATTTGTTTAAATCTCTGTCAGGAAACTAGATTTAAACCAAGTTTTCCACTTATCTAGTTTTTAGAGATATAAACATTTGTTTCCCCTCATCGTGATCAAAGTGAGCTAGTCTGCAAATGTTAATTCTGACAGTAAGCATTCACAGCAGACATGGTCACCTGCATTTACTATGAAAAAAGAAAACTACATAAAGATACCTTGCCTGTGACAATCTGAGCAATCAAAACATGTGATTCTTAACAGAAATCATTCATCCTTTCTTTCATAAAACACAAAATGAAAGAATGAATGAGCTGCACTCTGATTGGCACTTCCTCAGTATTTACTGGCTTTTACTTAGCTGGCGCTACAGCTGCTTATAATGATCTGCAAAACCAACAGCTGTATTTATGAGAAGACAAAGCAGATAGGACTTGGACAACAAGATTTTATCCTCCATATATTTGATTCTGACGAAATGTATTGTTTGTTCTTCAATACAGCCAACAAGGACAAAAAAACGGTCATGCTTCCATTTATAAATACTCAGTGGTTTAATGCACAATTCTATTTACTGGTTTTTATCTGTGCTGGCTTTTTAAAAGAAAAAATGTATTTGGTCACAATAAAACATTTGAGCTTTTCCTCACACATCCTGTAAAATAAATGTAATTGGTCGATATGGGTGTGTTTAAGAGAACGAGAGAGAGAGAGAGAGAGAAAGAGAGCTACCTCTCAACTGTCCATATTTTCCGTGATTTCTCGAGTTAACTTTACATTTTCTGAATGCAGTGCTTTTGTTCTGATTAATGCATAAATCTTTGAGTGCACTTGCTTTTTAACCTGACTTTGCACACATATGCTGCAGCAGCCCCTATTTACCTCCCCTTCTGTCAGGTTGCCATGGTGCTCCTCTGCTCACTCTGAATGAACAATGTGTCTGTGAGAATACAGGGGTGTTGTGACATTAAGATGCCTTCGGACATAGCCAAACAATTTTAACATCCAGCTATCACCCCACATATGTTTTCTACTTGGTAAAGTCCACACATGGTAGCTGTCAACTGTCCAGATTTTTGCAGAATGTCCAGATTTTTGACTCATATTTTTGGTAAGTTTCTAATAAAATTGTAGTTTTCTGGCAAATCACTAGTAAATCATTGACGGCTGAAGTCAGAAAATAATGGCAGACATTTGATTTTCAGACTTCATATCCTTTAGAAAATTCATGCTACTGCAAAATTTGTTATTCTATCAACTTTCTAAGTTTGGAAGAGCAATATTTAAAACATACCGCTATTTTTGGGCCTATGTCCCCCATTTCTTGATCTAAGAGGTTGAGAGGTATGTAGCTGCCATTTTGACAGAAATACTAAAAACAGTAAAGCTGGGATAAATTCCGTCTAAGTTTATGGAATTTGAAGACTGCTAGCCCTATCAATATGCACATTAAGAACATAAAAGTTACAAAGGAAGCATTCTGCCAGTGATCACTTCTTTCCTGAATGTCTTAATCTTCATGGAACTTAAGGCAATTTCAGAAGAAAATGAGAGGGAATTATTTCAAAATGTGTATGCTTTCTTGAAAGACGGGTAATGGTCAAAGAGTTTTAACATTTTATTTCAGTACCGGATGCATGTCAGCCTTTTGTTTAAAGTAAGGTATGGCCTTTCTGTTTTGTGCACAACTTTAGTTTTTTTTTCCTTGTTATTGTTATTGGTATAACTAATTGAGGTTCAGTGGTTAAATAAATTACACAAGAAAGGTTGCCCTAGTAGGAATATATTATTCATCATAACTTATAACATTTCAGAGGGGCCTTGCTGGATGACTGAAAGCATTTTGATAACATAGGATATATATATTTCTTTTTTATGAGGAAGAAAAAAACGATCAGCTAAATGTTAATCATTTTGCTTAATAAGTGTGGTCTCTTGACACTTAGTATCTGAATTCTGTTTTCTTTATTGTTTGTGTAAGTACTACAAGTAACTCACAGTCTGTCATCATTTTTGTAGCTTCACATTTGTTTCAGTGGGTTGAGGTTAGTTTATTAACAAGACACAGGCATCATAATTTAGTATAAAATATATATAAATATATGTATCTCTCCTCTCTCTCTCTCTCTCTGTATATATATATATATATATATAGATATATATATATATATATATATATATATATATATATATATATATATATATATATATATATATATATATATATATGTGTGTGTGTGTGTGTTTGTGTATATATATATAAATATATATATATATATATATATATATATATATATACATATATATATATATATATATACACACATATATATGCATGTGTGTGTATATGTAGAATTAGTGTTATTTATATAGTATACAGAAGAGAAGTGTTGCATTAGTCTGTTAAGCTACAGCATACAGTGCATATGGACAGCCAACATTCTTCGATTATTAATTAACTTTGTTACGGTCATTAGGGTGAGCGGCTGATGTTGTCTTCATTTTAAAAAGTTTAAACTGCTTTTGAGTCAGAGTCGTAAGTCTGAAGCCAGTAATCCCTCATGTTAATGTTTCATACCTTTTATTCTTCATAAATGGATGTTGATGTAAAAGTGAAGGAGCTGGGTCCAGGAATGTGGTACATTACTCAACATGCTACAGCTGCTATACTAGAAGAGTCCCTGTCCTTTCTTCTGTTGATTTGCTACCCCACCCAGCTAGAGGTGGGTGAGGCTGATGCTGCTGTAAAGCACCTGCAGTGGCAATCGCATGCAAGAGAAGAAGGTGAGGTAGCTAGACTAGGTAGTACGTTTCTGTCAGCTAAGGAGGAAGAGGGAAAGACTTATGCAGCCCTACCAGTTCTAAGGTCAGGTGAAAGAGATTAGGGCTGAAAAGCATGTCTATGTTACCTTTGAGTTTTGACTAGTGTGCATGTGTGTGTGTGTGTGTGTGTGTGTGTGTGTGTGTGTGTGTGTGTGTGTGTGTGTGTGTGTGTGTGTGTGTGTGTGAAAATAAGGTATGTACTGCTGACACTTGTAATGTGAAGCACATCATCAAGTATTCAGATGGAAACTCTGAACAAGGGTGCACACTCCATTTCATTTTTAATTACAATTCTGCAATCACCTGAAATGTTGTTTCATGTTGAAATGATGCCTCTGTGTATCTGTGTGTGTCTGTGTCTGTCTGTCTGTTGAACCTCGTGTTGTTTTCTGTTTGCATGTTGTAGTGGATCTCAGCAGGATGGCATCACTTCCGTGGGTATTGTTTGACATGTTCCCTAGGTAGTTGTTCACACATCTTTAGCGAATGTTGCAGTACTACTGTATTTGTGCCCTGAATGCTTAATAATCAAGCAAAATCAGTTGTACTTTTTTTTATTGTGACCACATTTAGGTAACAGTATTTTAACAAAATTATATGGAAAAATAGAAAGGTTGTCTATGCCTGATGGTGTGCGTTAATTAAAGCCAAAGTTTCTCTGACTTTATTTATTTTTTATTTATTTATTCAGAATCTCTCCTGGTAAATGGTTCAATTGTGTGCCAGTTCCATTGGATCAAAAGGATAAAGATCCAAGTACATCTCAGCTGACACATGTTCAGTTGGTGGCTTGAGGCCCCTACTGGCTTCTCTTTAGGGGTGAAGTTGTGGGGGACACGCTAGAGGTGTTGCCAGTTGAGATACTGGAGATCACAATAGTTCATTGCCAAGCTAAGCTTCTCATGGAGTCCCAGATGAGGACTGCAGTATGAGAGATACATACATACATACATACATACATACAAATGTTTCAAGCACAGGCATTAATGCCCTTCTAGCTTGTCAATATAACAAAACACTTGTTCCCATAAGAAATGTCCAGGCTGTTCTTAAAAATATCTAAACTAGTACTTGCTTTAATGTAATTTGGTAGTCTGTTCCATGCATCAGCTGCTCTCTCAGAGAACCAATTAGTACACTTCCCATTCCTATAGAATCTTCTACATAGGTTGTCTGATGATTCTCTAGTACTTTTTGATAACCCCAAACATTCCCAGAGGTAGTTGTCAATAAATGCCCTGTATACCTGAATAAGACCTCCTCTTAAATATCTGTAAGAGACACTGTACACGTTCAGATATTTTAGTCTTTCATAATAACTTAGATTTTCACATCCATGGATGTCCTTGGTATATTTCTGCTGTACCCTTTCCAGTTTATTCATGCTTTTTTCCTATAGGGTTTCCATATTATTATTCCATACTCAAGTTTGGGTCTAATGTAACTAACAAACAATGACTTCATTATGTTTGATTTCCTAGACTTTATAAATCTTTTTATACAACCTATAGTTCTATAAATATCATTAGCCAATTGGTTGATATGATTAAAAAAACTCATAGCTGAATCGACCCACACTGTATACCCAGGTCCTTAAATAAGTCTACAGTTTCAATCACTGTGTGCTGTATTAAATATTCACCTTTCAGTTTATGTCTCCCAAATCTCATATGCTTAGTTTTTGATGTATTTATCAACATATTATTCTCCTGTGCCCAAATGGTCAATTTAGTCAAATTATTTTGCAGACATGCCTTATCTGTAACACTTGTAATCAGTTTACCCAATTTCAGGTCATCGGCATATAGACTGTAGAACACCTCAGATGAAAAAGTAAGGTCTAAAAGATACAAACTAAACAAGTAAGGACCTAGGACAGTGCCTTGTGGGACAACTTGACGGTAACCAAGGATTTCACCTGTCCAGTTGGTGTGTGATACTTGCCATGTCCTATTTGTAAGCCATGCAGCTATCCATCTTATCAACAGTACATCAATACCTAGTTGTACTAATTTATTAATCTGTGTTTTGTGCATTACCCTGTCAAATGCTGAAGATAAATCATATCACAGCACATTTTTTCATTCATAGCTGGTATTATATTGTTATAGAATATCATATTATAAGTGGTATTTTCAAAATATGCATGCTGATATATGGTTTCAAGTCCCAACCTATTCAGTTCTGACAATAACTTATCCAGTATTACCTTCTCCATTATTTTTCCACAACACGAAAGTAGACTTAAGGGTCAATATGATTCTGGGTTTGTCCTACTCCCCTTTACCTTAAAGACAAGTTTAATCAGTGCATGTCTCCCATCTTGAGGAATCTCCCCATATTTATATGACCTAGTGAATAATAGATATAATGGTAGTGTAAGTTCTTGCTGTAAGTGTTGTAAGGTCATTGTTATTTATTCTGTCTCCTCCCTGTGCTTTGTTCGGATCCAGTTTGCACAGTTCTTTTTCAATGTAATCTAATTTGATTCCAGTATCTGGGGTTACCTGGATGTCACTAGGACAACTTACCACCCCTTTTGTGGAGCCAAACTGTTTTGCATAAGATTTTGTAAATATATCTATAATCTGTTGTGTCTGAGAATATATTTTAGAATCTGCACACAGTTTATCAATGCGTGTATCTTTACTCCTTCCACATCTTATGTATCTATAAAAAGGTTTTCCTATTATGCTCAATACCTTTATATACATTTTCCTCAAAATTTTCTTGATCTTGTCTAGCACTATGCTTAATCTGTTTGTCCAGCTTGTTTATTTCAGTTTTCAAAGTTGTAGTTCGACCTCTCTTCCATTTCTTATATTTTTGGTTTCTCACCTTAATCAGGTATCTTTTACTTATGGAAATATATCCCCGTGATGTTGCGTTCCTAGATCCTGATGTTAAACATTTTTTTTTACTTTTTGCACTCAAACAATTTCTCTTTCAAAACTTTCCACATTCCATCTGCAGTTTTTCCACTGAACACCTCACTCCTGTTAGTTTTATATAGTAACTGTTTGCTTCCCTATAATCTGTAATTAACCTTCTGTGCATTGGCTTAGATTTCAGTTTGGCAGAATTGTCGTAATTAACCTTCTGTTCATTGGCTTAGATTTCAGTTTGGCAGAATTGTCTGGCAACAAATTAACCTCAATAACCCCATGATCATGTCACATCAATGGTGGTAAAACTTGACTTGAAGTTACAGTAATTTCTTTGGGAACACAAACAATATCTAGTATATTCTGTCCCCTGGTAGTTTTTTTTTTTACAATCTGAAGCTTTTGTTGTTCCTGAATATACTCCGTGAATAATTTCTTTACTAACGTTGTTGAATCAATATTATTCCAGTCTGTTTCTGGTAAATTTAAGTCCCCAGCTAATATTATTCTTCCCTCCTGTGTTTCATGTAAGAAATGTATGAATTCCTCTAGGTGATCTGCACTTGACTTTGGTTGTCTATACACTCCAATAATTGTTATATGTTCCAGGGTTGTCTTTATTGTCACAGTTACACAGCCTATAGTATTGGTGTTATCACTGAACATGTAATAATCACAGGTCTCATAGCTATCTTTAATCCCTATCATAACACCTCCACCTGATTTTTTGTTAGAATGTCTGTTACAGTAAAAAAATGGATATGTCCCTTTGAAGCAATCTGTATCATAATGTTGTCTGCACAAATAGTCGACACTCAAATCATTGACCAGAAAACATTGAATATCTGCACCCCACCCTTTGCAGATTCCAGGATCCACCACTGGTATGTATGTAGCAAAATACAGAAGGACCTGATACATAACACAGATGTGTTAAACTAACCAGGATGTACACATAATAATGATCTAATATACATATTACCATTTTAAAAACTATAGAAGATGTGACATATGTACATCCAAAATGAGTCATGTTAAGATGGCATATTCTAAAATGTAAATAAGTCAAGGTATGAGTCAAGTGTAGTCAGTCCACTGACAAAAGGGTTGTGTTTCTGAATGTCATGACATATATATATATATATATATATATATATATATATATATATATATATATATATATATATATATATATATATATATATATATATATAAATCCAAACAAGACAAAACTAGAACCAAACAGGAGTGTACTGCTGAAAAAATACAGTATGAATACAACAACAAGCAGCACTGAGACCACGGCCAGGGCAAGTTTGTTCCACTACTGCTTTTCAACACAAAAGTTTGTTTGTTTGTCGCAACACCTACAGGTGTTTGCTTACGATTGTACTCCACATGCAAAAAAGCTCAGCAAGACACTTGGTTGAGCAGCCATAACATCTGAATCTTGTCAATGCGAAACATGGGCACTTCAGAATAAGTAATGTTCCTTTTAATGGGGTACACTTGACAGGTATGGAATCTGCCCTGCATCCTCACAGGTAAGGGCAGGCACGCTCCATGTACTACTGCAATATTTTTGCACAAATAGAGCTACATGTTAAAGAAAAAGTTAGAAAAGTAGTGGCAGGGCAGATTCCATACCTGCCAAGTGTAGGGCTGAGGTCTGTCCAAAGGTACTTCTAAGGGAAATGACATCAGCAGGACTGCTAAAGTAGTGCACTGGGAAGTGTACTGAGTGGGAATGACCTCTTAATACTTAAACCTACATAAACACACACACACACACACACACACACACACACACACACACACACACACACACACACACATGCACACACGCATACACATGCACACACACACGCACACACACGCACACACACGCACACGCACACACACACGCACACACACGTGCACACACACACACACACACACACACACACACACACACACACACACACACACACACACACACACACACACACACACACACATTTGCCAGAACTGAGAGTAGAACCTCTGCCTTTCTAGCTATTTGTACTATACTGTTACGTAGTTATTGCACATGCCAGAGAGCTTATAGGGCTGAGGGCTGTCCAAAGGTACTTCTAAGGGAATGACATCAGCAGGACTGCTAAAGTAGTACACTGGGAAGTGTACTGAATGGGAACGACCTCTTAATACTTAAACCTACACACACAGACACACACACACACACACACACACACACACACACACACACACACACAGACACACACACACACACACACACACACACACACACACACACACACACACACACACACACACACACACACACACACACACACACACACACACACACACACACACACACACACACACACAAACACACAAAGGCAGGTGATGTTATATTACAACTCCCACCTCAGTACTATTACACAATGGAGCTCACTTTCATGCTGGCATGTGCAACTGGTTACAACTGATATGCCACTGTCCACAGCAGGACATCACTCTATGCCATTTGGGGTATCCCTGTGTATGACTCACTCTGTGTGTGTGTCTCCCTGTGTCTCTCTCTATCACTGTCTGTCTCTGTCTTCCCCATGTCTATGTGTGTGTATGCTTGACATATTATCTGTTGCCAATGTATATGTCTGTGTATCACATGCAACAGATGCAGATATATCACATATAGGCCACCTACAGCTAGCTAAGGGTAATCCTGTCTAATGGGTGTGTGTAGTGACAGTTAAGGTGTACATAGCTGCCTGTATGCAAAGACATATACGCACAATACAGTTATATAGTCCAATGTGGATTCTGACATGGGCTGTAATTTTCTAAGTGTAGGACCATGCCCAGTATGACCTTCTATAGTAAGAGTGGGACTCCATCCCAGAGACAGTTGTATTCCAGTCCGGCATTTTGTGTGCTACAGCTATACCTCTCAAAAAGGAAGTTGCTAGAGTTACAGGGTTTGTTTTAGCAGACATTTTCTGGCATATCTGATATCTAACACTGCAATGTACTGTGTCATTACCTAGTTACAGAAATCCTCAGATCATCACAGTGATATACCATAAAAATACAAGATGTATGATGCACAGACCAATATTATGAGCCTGACTATAGACATTCTTGCCCAATCCAGCCAGTTGAGAGGTGTGGCTACAGCTGATTGACTGATGAAGCTGTGTAAATAGTCCAGCACCTTGGTGATATACTGGCTATGGACTTCCTGCTTGTGTGGTATTCTTACCTGAAAAGTCATATCCTGGTCCATACCTCTCAATTGTACAGTTTTTTGGAGATTGTCCAGATGTTTGTCTAAGTTTTGTCCATTTTATATAAACTTGTGTTTTTCTGGCAAGTTAGTGGCAATAATTAAAGACTGAAGTTAGACAATAATGACAGACATTAGTGTTTCAGACTTCATAACCTTCAGACAATTCCTGTTAATGCAAAATCTGTTATTCTACCAACTTTCTCAGTTTGTAAGAGCAATATCTAAAACACGTGCCTATCATTGGACCTTTGTCCCACTTTTATTTATGAACTTTCCCGATGTCTTGCTGTAGGAGGTTGAGAGGTATGGGTGTGGGTACAGAGTGCATTCTACTGAGCAGAAATGTCCATTATATGTGTGATATATTTCACATAGCACTGTGATTTCCAGGTATGTCAGTGGCAGAGCAGTACAGGATAATGTGGTGAACCACTGATAGACAGTTGTGTATAGGATGATAGGTTGATATGAGCTTAGATGAAGCCCTTATAACCCTTGCAGATGAGAGTGTAGCCCATGTTAAGACATGTCAGCACCCAGAGCCCCTGTCTAGCAGAGACACAGGTGGAATCACAGGATTGTATTTCCTGTTTCCCATGCACTTATACAGGGAGCACTTCACTAGGGGTATTGAGGGACTTGGCTTGATGTGGACAGGGAATGTATTCAACAGATGGGGGAGTGTGTGAGACACATCTGTCACACCAACAAGTTGTGCTGCTATCAGAGACCAGGTTGATGCTGCACCTACAGGTTGATCAGCTGGGCCTTGACTTCCAGATGTGCAACAACCCATTCAAGGCAGGGTCTGAATTGCTTTGTATGCCAGACAGGGGTCACCTCTGTGGAGTCTGTATGGAACTAAGTAGAGGGACAGTGCCGTTATTCTATCTGTGTAGGGTAGGTATTTGTGGTCCTGCATTCTCCTGGTGAGGAACCTCTGTGGTCTCCCCAGCTGCTGCATGTGCTTTGTGAGGTACATGCCGAAGGGGGTGTTGAGCAAAATAATTGGCCTCAAAATGTTAGCATACATGAATCTTATGACCTCTTCATCCCTGGATGGGATACCCTTACATTTGAGTTGTCCTATCTATGAAGCTTTCTGTACAATGGGAACAACATGGTGCTCAGACTTCAGGTTGCTATCAACCTGGGTGGCCAACTGCCTCACTACTGATTGTGTATGTAGGACATTGTTGTTAATGCAATACTATGTGGGAACATCAGTCTCCCCAAAGGGGATGATGATGGATCTGCAGTAATTCAGCCTGAGGTCATGTTTCTGGCATCAGGCATTTGTTTTGGTGAGACCCTCTAATATGATGTCCACATCACTTTGGGTATTGATGACTTTTCCCAGCTTGCAGTCATCTGCCAACTAGGTCATCCATAGGTCAGTGTTTTTGGCCTGCACCTCATGGAAGTATATCCCATATACCAGGGGCCCTCAGACTGATCCCTGGGGTATGCCACTCATTACAGGTGTACTGTTTGAGTTGGCTACCCCTATTATGATTGTGTGGGTTCTATCAATGAACCAGTTTGATACCAATCTGGTAAAATATGGATTGCTGCCTAGTTGACAGAGTTCATGTACTATGGGCAAGTGCGGAATAGTGTGTAAGGCTTTAGCCAGGTCAAGGTGGCTGGAGTGCGCCATCTTTCCCTCATCCATGCCTTTGTTGGCTGCCTCAGGGAAGTCATCCAGAGTTCACTGACATACCTCCCCTGAGGATGGCAGACTGTGCACGGTAATGTATTTGAATTTTACCAATGTCCCTGTTAATGTGATCCATGATAATCAATTGCATGGCCTTGCCGATCAGGGTAGTTAGGTTGATGGGTCTTTTATTTCCTGGATCGGTGAACACTCCACCTTGGGGTAAAGGGATAACAGTGGCTGTCTGCTACTTAGTTGTGACATAGACAGTACTCGGGCTTTGGGTGAGTAGGGTGCATAGTGATGCTGCCAGTTCATGCCTGGGTTCATGTAGGTTGCAGCCTGGGATGTATTCAGGTCCCATGGAGGCGTCTTCTTGAATTTGAGAGGGTAGTGAGGCCCTGTTCCGTAGTGATAAGGGTTGGGTGTTCAGGTACTGGGGATGTCCTGCTTTCCTGATAGGGGGGCAGAGGGGAGACATATCCACTGAATCTGTCAACCAGTGGACTGGCTATATCTACAGCATTTGTGTATGTGATGTCCTTGACCACCAGTTCTGCACAGATCTGGGAGCTTCCTTTGGGAATACAGACATATGTGAGGAAGGCCTTATGATTGTCTGTATTAGATGTGGGCAATTTGGACTCAAAGTTGCCTTTGGATGTCACTGGTGCTCTTATTTGCTTGTTCAGGCTAAGGGGTGATTACTTCCAATTTGTACCTGCTCCTTCTCAGTCCTGGACAGCTATGTTATCCTTGTGTTATATAGTTCCTTTATTGCAGATGCTTGCAGACAGGTGTACGCTCCCTTGCAGATGGTGATGTTGTCCTGTCAGGTATTCCTGATTCTGTGCATCTCTATCTATATGCTGACATACTAGATTTGTGTACATTTGGAAGTTGGTACCTGTTTCTCAAGTGGAGTAGGTGGCTGTTCGGCTGTTTATACCATCACTCTAGTGGTTGTGATCAGCCTGTGGGACATTTTCCTTTTACCAAGGCTAGAGGGGGTTCAGAGAGATGGTGATATGACATGTGACCACTTTTCTGTCAGATCTTGCCAGGGAGGATGATACTGTAAGGGAGCTGCAGTGGTTGATCATGTTGGTTACTGGCAAGTCCAATATAGATATCACATCTTGTGGAGTTATTAAGTGTCTGTCCTAAGGATGTAGCATTGATAAGATGGGGGCATCTCTGCGCATTTCTGTTCTGGCATGGTTGGATTTCCAATCAATGTTTGGGTAATATAAGTCAGCCAGGATCAGTGTGATGGGTGGAATCTTGATAGATTTATAGAGGGCCAGATATCTGGAGTGGGTGTCCTGAGTCAGATATGTTGGCCTGTACCTATGTATAATTTGCATAGGGGTCTTGTCAAAAGTTGACTGCACTTGGAGTGTCTCATGTGTGTTAGACTGTTTGACCAGCCTGGAGGTGTGTGTCTGTCTAATATATATTTATACTCCACCTCCTATGGCTTTGCTGCCCCCATTTTGGGGTCTGGTTGTGAGATAGGATGAGTGATCAGGTAAGGATGGGGTTCTCTCTACAGCTGTGGGCCAGGTTTCTGTGAGTGCACAATTGTCATCATATTCCAGGGTTACAACTGCTTGCAATGAGTGCATTTTCCTGTTTAGACTCCTAGTATTTAGCGGCATGGTCTTTAATTTGCATTTTGTTGAGTGTTATGTTGATAGTATGGACCCCATGACTTTCCCTACAAAGGCACTATGGAGGAGTCAAGGTCCTTTGCCAGAGGCCTGAAGGCCAAGTGAGACAGATGTAGGCCATCTCTAGCAAGGCAGCGTGGTCTGTCCATCCTATGTTCCCAGGCTGCCAGGCAGTGGATCCCACTGGGATGACCCCAGTAAGTGAGCCAAGTGTTACTGACAATCATTTTCTGTTTGTATTGAGCCATCATTCTGGGTGATGGCAGAATGCTGCTTAAGGCTATGGACATACCTGCATAGGACACATATTCAGCAATCTGACTCATGTCTGTCTTCCTACAGTCCAGGGAGGTATATCTGACATCGCTCACACCTCCATGGACCAGGCCAGAGTGATACCTGTACCTGTTGTGGGGTGTCTTGAGTGCATGTGTGATATGGCAGATTATGGCACCTGACAAACAAGTGACCATGACTTTCTCCTTATCCTGCCCGGTGAGAGGCACACTTGTGTGTCTCCCAGTAGATTCTTCTATGAGTTAAATGTTGGATGCATGGTAAGGCTTTGGTGTTTGCAAGACCCTGGTGTGTGGACTATGCATGGCCTGTGATGTGTACGTTTGCGGAGTTCTCATGTGTTTTTGCCTCTGAGGTGTCCTTTGTTTGGGTTTATGCTTTGTTGCAGACCTCCACTTACATGGGTGTGTGTGTTGTGTATTTGCAGGTGATGTTTACTTACTCCATACACTACAGGGCACCTATCTTACTGCACAATTTGTTCTGGTGTGCACATTCTCCATTTGTCTGGCCAGTGGTTCCCCTTCCCCTTATGTGTGTCTCTTTGTCCTTCTGTAGTCCAGAAAAAAAATAAACTGATAAACCATAAAAAAAGATAGCATGAACCAGGAATCCAGGACGCCAAACTAGTTAGATAAAACACACTCCATCTTTATTCACCAAGTTGTTTTAGCGCTTTCATCTCTTCCAAAGAGACTTCATCAGAAACAATGATCCTAATTAGTCACAGTTTATATAATATTACTAATTAATGACATCACAAAACCAATAAACATTTAAAGCAGTAAATACATTAGTAACCTATTACTATTTAAAAAACCATCATTAAAAAGTTTGACATTGGCACAAAAAAGGTCTAAACAATAATCAACTAGTGAAATATGATGGTAATGGTAAATAATGATGTTTTTTTAAATAGGTTACTAATGTATTTACTGCTTTAAATGTTTATTGGTTTTGTGATGTCATGTTATGGTTTATCAGTTTGTTTTTTTCTTCACTTGTGTTATACTTGTGGATGGACCATGGATATCTCCAGGGACCTTAATTTATCTAACGTTGTGCTTGCCGAGGATTAAGGTGCGGAACTCAAGGAGCTACGTGGGGAGGTTTCGCATCTAAAGGGTGAACTGACTAAGCTTGTGGAGCTTCTAACCCAGAAAAATGTTCATTTTGGGTCCGTTCCTTCCTTTATGGGTGAGCGCGCTGTCTTCATACCTCCTGGCTATGTTGGTTATCAGTCCACCAACAGAGTAGGATTTCCGACTACGCAACCAAACTTGCAGCAGCAAGTTAGAACTGTTACTAACAATGGCAATTTTTCGCGGCAAGAAACTAGTGTTGTTGCTTCTACCAGCACGGATAAAAATGGTGATAATGGTGCAACTACTGAACGGAACATTATTTCTAAAGGTACTGGCCTTTCGTCCATTTTTACAGGGGCAGACAACAGTCGTTTGGGTTTTAACCATGCCGGAGCTCGTAGTAAAACAGGTACTGTTCTCTTGTCCACACCTGCTGTTTCGCAACAAGAGGCAAACAACAGATTTGATAAAATATGTTCTAAACAGTACTGTTTTAATAATTTGGACAAAACTGATGATAGAGACTATCGATATTCTAACGAAAACAATGATAAAGACAATGCTTCTTTGAAGGAATTAATTTTTGCATTGGAAAAGAGACTTTTTAAATGTAAAAGTTTGGAAATAGATATTTCATATTTTAAACAATGTATTGCTCTTAACATTGTTCCTCAGGGACTGAGAATTTATAAGTTTCCATTTGGTATCAATTACACTGAGGATATTTCGTCTGATTTTGGTAATTATTTTAATGACATTGGCCTAGGTCTTATAAAAAAAAAACATGCATTATTATGAAATGGAAAGAGAATGTGTTTTTAAGGAAGTGCAGGACTTGGATAGTAAAATCAAAAAGGATTTGTTGTTTTCACATTACAGTGCTTTTTATTTTAAGATGTTAGATAGGGTAGATAATAGATGTTTTAACATTTTTCAAAAGAAAAAACGTAAAATTTACAGGGACCAACGAGACTATCAGGATAGAGTGGTTTATGTAAACAAGAATCATGGTTTTCAAAATAACAAGTTTAATAAAAGGAAACCTGTTTACCATTCCAATTATAACTTCACAAGGGATGAGCCTACACATGGACATAGTATTATTCATTCCCCCACTCATGGAGAAGAAGATATAGGTTGGTCAAATGGTCAAGGGGAAATGTTATATCATGAAGAGGAGGATTTTCCCACCCTCAGACGCTTGGAAAGACTGGCACAGTTTTATACCAAAGAGGGAGAATACAACAGGAATTATTATCCACAGAAGAGAAAACAGACCCCCCATCACAGGTATCATTACTAGATAAAGATGAAATAGTTTTTTCTCCTAAATTAGAGAAACAAGTAACATTTCAAAAAGCAGGGTTTACCATATATAATTATTCAGATAGGGTTATCACAGATGTTTATTTTAAACTTTTTTCTAAGGGCATAACATTTATTCCTACACACAAGGGGGACTTAGTGGACAATATAGAAGCTTTGAAGTTGTACACAAGGAGGTTGAATCTAACTATTCTTATGGAGTCTTCGGACAATAATGACAATAATTCTTCTGGAACTGTCCAAAATACTTTAAATAAAAGGAGTACATACAACCCCCCCCCCTTACATCCCCTTTTAGAAACATACGAAAGGCTAGTTATGGAAGATTTGTATGAAGAATTTAGACATAGTAAGACTAATGAGTGGAACCTAACTAAGGAAGAGTATAATTTACTATGTGATTTAAGAAGGGATATAAACATCCGAATTATGGTTCCAGATAAAGGAGGGGGAATTGTTATTTTTCGTAGTATGGATTATTCAAATGCTATGTCAGAATTACTGTTTGATGAAAATACTTACAGTCATACTTTTAAAAATCAGATCAACATTTCTTATTCCAGAATTGATAGTTATTTAAATGAATATTTATTGGAAGGTAGAATTAACCTCAATGAATATGAATTTCTTTTCAGAAAATTTCCCACTATACCTGTTTATTTTGGTATACCCAAGGTACATAAAAATGTGTTGAACCCCCCCCTTTAGACCCATAGTGGCAGCAAGGGGGTCTAAAATACATCCTATAACTATATTTATTGATTCACATGTACAACACGTAGTGTATAAGACACCCCATTTATTAAAAGATTCTTGGCAATTTTTAAAGAATGTTAAACAAGAATTATTTGAGGACAATTTAATATTTTTAACTATAGATGTTAAAGATTTATTTACGTGTATTCCCAAGGATCAGGGTTTGTCTTTATTTGAAGAAGTACTGTTTAAATTTTCTGATTTGGAAAATGATAGAGTTAAACTTATTTGTGAATTCATGAACATTGTGTTAGACAATATTTTTTTATGGTTTGAGGGGAAATTCTATCCGCAAATTACTGGAAGTCCCATGGGTGCAACTTGCTCACCTGTTTATTCCAATTTGGTTTTACTTGGTTGGGAGATTCAACATGTATTTGGAGGTCCTTTTTGGTCCCACATTAAATTATATCTTCGTTACCTTGACGATATATTTATTTTGTGGGGGGGTGTGGAAGATGAAATAATTAGTTTTATCAATCATATTAATTCAAGTACAGATTTTTTGTCTTTTACTTTTCAATATAGTGATTCAGGTATCAGTTATTTAGATACCTTAATAACTAAAGATATAGAAAATAAACGTTTTGAATCAAAAATCTTTAGAAAAAAGACATTCTGCAATGCCTATTTGCATTTTGAAAGCAACCACCCCTTAGTACAAAAAATAAGTATTATTAAAGGTCAGGCAATTAGGATTGCTAGGATGACTTCTAACCAAAAAGACTTGGATACTGAATTTGATTTATTAAAGAAAATGTTTTTAGAGAGAGAATACCCTTTGGATTTAATTATTTCCATCTTACAGGATATATATAATTTATGGGGGTATAAATATCTACCTCTTCTAGGTACAGCTACTGGATCTGATTCATTGGGAGTGAATAGGGGAAATAATAACTCCATTACTGGTAGTAACTCTAAAACAGTCTGTGTCCTTTCCCATAACATGAGAACACCAGCTATTAAAAGCATTTTTGTAAGAAATTGGAACATACTAAGAACCAATACAGCTATATACAATAAGGTTGGTAATAAACCCACATTTGTGACTAGGGTGCGTAAAAATATGAAACAATTGTTAGAGAATAAGATAAGTGTCAACATCAAGACAAACGATGGGACTAGAAGATGTGGTATGTGTCACTATTGTTCCTTTATTAATACTGAACCCACAATAATTTTGAACATTATGAAGAGCAGAGTGCATTTTAAGCAGGGTAATTGTAACACCAAGGGGGTCATTTATCTTGCAGTATGTAACACCTGCAAACAGTTCTATGTGGGGAAAACAGAGCGTCTCTTAAAAAACAGAATCTATGAACATCTTTATGAGATAAGGACAAGTAAAAATACTAATGCATTGTATAAGCATAGTATAGTCTGTAATGGTTTTGATAGGTTTGTGTTTGGTATTTTGGACACAGTAAAGATTGATATTAGAGGTGGGGACTGGAAAAATATTTTGAAAAAGAAAGAAAGTCAGTGGCAATTTAGATTGGCTTCTATGTACCCTCCAGGGCTTAATGAATCTGTTTCTTTGGTACCCTTTCTTATAGAAAGGTCCAATAATTTATGAATTTACGAATTAATTTATTAATATAATATATATATACATAAAAAATATAAAAAACAATTTATTCTTGATTTTATTATTATTTCTGATTTATTTTTTAGATATTGTTATCAAATACATTACCGAATACATATTAAATATATTTACAATGTATTTTTGCACTTCAATATATAGCAGGTTTTAATGTTGTATATACACATTACACTTACAATAAATACATATATATATAAAATAATAATTTATATTTCACTAGTTGATTATTGTTTAGACCTTTTTTGTGCCAATGTCAAACTTTTTAATGATGTTTTTTTAAATAGTAATAGGTTACTAATGTATTTACTGCTTTAAATGTTTATTGGTTTTGTGATGTCATTAATTAGTAATATTATATAAACTGTGACTAATTAGGATCATTGTTTCTGATGAAGTCTCTTTTGAAGAGATGAAAGTGCTAAAACAACTTGGTGAATAAAGATGGAGTGTGTTTTATCTAACTAGTTTGGCGTCCTGGATTCCTGGTTCATGCTATCTTTTTTTCCTTCTGTAGTCCAGTCACAGGCTTTGCCCACAGTGGCTGCTGTTATGTATTTGTAATTCTGGTGTGAGCGGGGTAAATGCCATAACATCACACACAAGGTTATGGACTTCACACCTGTGAGAGTACCTATTTAGCAGGTTGTCCATCATTGCACCACTACATCTGCTGTGGTCCTCAGATGGTTTGTGTTACTATGTTATTGCGAGGCTACATGTTGGTGTAACTGTCAAACCGTCACAGACTGACATCTGGACAGGTCCATATATGACAGTCAGACAAAGGTCCACTAATGGGGACAGGGTATTAATACTGTTCTGCCAAACATAGACAGTTGGGAGACCATTTTGGTATTTGTTTGCTTTCTCTTATGGGTATGACGTCTGCTACTCCACTTTTTGCAGTTGATGTGTTGACATGACCCTTTCTTGTTTTGCAAACATTTGGCAGGTGAATGCAATGTTAGGACAAGCAGAACAGATATACAAGGCATACTTGTGCTCCTTCTATGACAACCTGTCATTCCAGGGGTATGGATGTTGGCCAGTGACATGTTGTCAGTGCTCACACAGTAAGGTGGCATCCTTTTATAACCTGGCAGTACACTGACCTTCAGGTACCAGTTGTCCTACTAGGCACCATACCTCTCAACTTCTTAGAGCCAGACATCTGGACAAAGCCATAAATAATTGGGGGAAAAAGGCCTAAATATATGTACCATTGTTAACTACTGGCCTTACAAACCTAAAAAGGTGATACAACAACAGGCTTTGCATTGGCATGCATTTTTCTAAAGGGTATGATGTCTGAAACTACAATCTGTCATTATTTTCTGACTTTACTCTTTCGCGATTTGCCAGAAAACCACAATTTCATGATAAACAGACCAAAATTATGATGCAAACCTATGGACATTCTGCAAAAAGTCTGTACAGTTGAGAGAATGCTAGGCACTGTGTAGGTTACTCTGAGCTGTGTACCGGCCATATGTGTGGCCCCCTGTCCCTGACCTGCCCAGCTTTCCTGCAGTAACAGATATTGTCATCTGGACAGTGTGTACAACCCCTACCATAGTTGTAGCTGACATGCAAAATAGTTGGCATTGCAGTTCTTGGAACATGGACCCTGTCAACCACAGTACTGTACCTAGGCCTCTAAGACACGACAGCCAGGAGTAAGTGCAGGCCGCATACTGACAGTATTAACCACACATCTACATAGCTCATTGACCCCTGCATATTGTGGACATGCAACAAGTTATCAAGTTGATTGGGGCAGCCCTGGGAATGTGTGCTCTGCTGCTAATACCCTACAAACATTAATGTTACTGTATTTCTATGGGAACATGGATGTGTGTGGGGGGGCACACCTGTCAACTGTACACATTTGTACAGACTGTGCTGATGTTGGCTTTACATTTTGGTTTCATTTAGCATAGTATTGTGCCTAACCTGGAGAATACAGACATATCACTAAAGAGCACAGGTTAGATTGTAATGGCAGACCTTTGGGTTTCAGATTTCTTACCCTTCAGAGCCTTAATGCAACTGCAAGACCTGCTGTGATATCACTGTGTACGTCTGTAGGGGAATGTTTCATCGTTGACCCCATTTATGGGCCTTTGTCAGATATTTCTTTTTGGTTTTCTATGGCTAACTTGCTGGGTGAGGCTGAGGGGTGAGTATGGGACCCTCACATTGACATCCATGCATGTAACCTATGCCCCCCCAGTTAGTTAGCCCCCCACATATACTGCAGTGAGATTTGTCATCTAGGGGACTACTGCATACTCTGGAGAAGCCAGTATTGGGCAAACATTTCCTGTTGCCCCACATAGCTGTCTGCTGCTATCCCGGTAGGCCACCCCATTCCCTTGCATGCATGCAGCAATACCATAGCTATGCTACCACAACATAATATTCCATTCATTTATTGTTAAGAAGACTGACTTACCTTGTGCCTTCAGGGGTTGTGAGGATGGTACTTGAGGGCTGACTCTTTTGGATGCACGCAGTACACAGCCTATACATGGTAAGGTACAGGTAGTGTGATGTGTGTGGCATCCATTTTACTGTTTGTGCGAGTCAGAGAGAGGTGTCAGTCCCTGGGTTCCTACATTGTCAGTGTGTGTGCTATGCATTGCCTCTTTGCCAAGGTCTGGGCATACTGGACATGCCTCTATCTGCCTACAGGGGCAGGATCAGGGGGTTCCTCCTCCAAGTCTCCCTGTGCCTGTGGGGACCTTGGTAATGGTGGAGGGCTGTGTGACCCTTCCCTGTAATGTTCCTGCCACAGCTGTTTCCACAGGATCATATTGTGTAGTATACCACATATTATGAACATGTGTACACATGTGGCTGGAGAGTACTACAGGGTTCCACCAGATATGTCAAGGCAGCAGAACCGTGACTTGAGCATCCCAAACACATGCTCTACAATGTTCCTGGTTTGTGCATGTGCCTCATTATGGCATTCTTCAGTGGGTGTATGTGCATTTCTGATGGGTGTCATCATCCACAGCTCCAGTGCATAGCCAGCATCCCCCACCAGATGGCCATACGGGATGTCCCCCCTGGCAAAGGACTTGTACAGGAAGCCAAAAATCCAAACAAACAAACTAAAGAAAATAACAAAAGCAACCAAATGAGTAGTCCACACAGGATTTATTCAATGAAGCGCTTTTCGAACAATTAGTATTCAGGATTTCTTCAGATGAAAAATGTCTAAAACATCCCTACCTAAATACAACTTCAAAAAAGTCACATGATCAAATTAGGGTAATAACTACACACTTCCCTACAAAAGTTTAACCTTGTGTGCGCTTAAAAACATTTAAAACTACATCCACTAGATATAATAAAAAAATTAAAATACATTAAAAATACATAGCAGCGCAACAACAAGATTCTTATAATAGCTCTATAACAAGCTAGAATGCTACCTTCACTCTGTTTTTTATATATGTATGTAGGCAAATGCGTACCCTTTTTGACTGGTACAGCTGTGACGCATGCCAGATGTGGGAGTCGTGATAACTACCAGGGCTGCCAGCACACACATTCATGATAATCCCCTGGGCATTGCACATGACCTGACAGTTGGAGTGATAGCCCTTGCGGTTGACATGGACTCTACCCTGTTCACCAGGTGGTGTCTTGATGTGGATGTGCATGCATGCTATGGCACACAGTACCTCTGGGTAGTCTGCTACATGGTGGAAGAGACACATATTGCTGGTCCTCTCCTCAGGGTTTCTGGAGAAATATATGTGCTCACCCGCATGTTTTCACATGACATCCAGGAACTGGTGGAGTACCCTGGATGCAGATGCCTGTGAGACCCCCCATGATATCCTCAGTAGGTCTTTGGAAGGTACCTGTAGCTATTATTCTTAAAGCTACACATACCTTGGTTTCAACTGGGATGGGTTCCCCTCTGTTGGCTCTGGGTCTGAAGTGAGGCCAGGACAGCTCGATGAGTTGCTGAAGTTATGTCCCTGTTCACCCTGTAGCGATCTAGTATCTCCAGATCATGTAGACCCTCGTAGGTTACCCTGGGTCCAAACACTCTTCTCCTCCTCCTCCTCAGTCTGGGATGGTTGTCAGGATTATCCTCCTCACTGCCCTTAGTCTCTAGCACATATTGAGGTATCAAAGCAACAGCAGCCCCTTAACATATTGTCAGTTAAAATTCCTGACTGTGTACACCAATGGTGCAGGGTTTGTGGGAAAAACCAGACTGAAAAGTGTTTGCATACTTTATACTGTTGTGCTGCAAATGCTGCCTGTGTGATTGGCTGACTATGATACATTCCACCTGCCAGCTGTATTATTGATGTGTTTGAATGGGCCACTGTGACTGGGAGAGGTTGATTTAGTGATTTGTAGGTCGTTTCCTTTATACTGCTATTTATTTTTTTGGGGGGAGGCTGTTTAAGCCCCGCTGTGCTCTGCGCAAACTGTTTTAGCAAGTGTAAACATTGCTGAGCAGAAAAGGCCCTTCCCTGGACATGAACACACTCCTCAGTTCTTGAAACAGCTAAGCACAGCTAAGCAGCCGCAGACACACACACTTGCTTAGCTGTGCTTAGCTGAGTGCAAATAGGAGCCGCAGAGCTCCAATGTGCTTACACCAAGCATGACACACCCCTTTTCATGTCAGCTTCTTCTCCTGCTTACACCACATTATAGCTCCTACATGGTTAGGTGCATGTGAACATGACCTCCCATTTTTCTATTCAATAAATTTAACTCATTTGCATACCCCACTGCCTTAGACTCTATTTATAGCTCTACGCCAGAGCCTATGTCCTGACCTACCACTGTTACCTGTTATTGTTATGAGTCTACCTCCTGCCCTTATAATGGCAAAATTCATCTTTCACATAAAATTGTCTTTTTACATTTTTTTTAATTTTCTGCATGATTTCGCTTGCACGCCACTGCACTCCACTTAAACATCTTTTGCATGCCAATGGCCATACTAATGTCTAAATGAGATGCTTCCTACCCCTAGCTTCTCAATCCCAACATTCAGTAACTGAGACAAAATGTTTTACTTTGTGCCTATGTGCTACTGCCTGAGCACGAGCTATAAGCTGATTGCTTTCTGCAATATATGGCCTCAGAGGTCAGGCATGTTTCAATTTGCTCAGCTTTATTTTGCTCCCTTACCCTACCTTACCCTATCCTCAATTCCCACCACCCCCTTACTATAGTATTATACTACCCATGTACACCTGCTACCTGAGACACCGAATCCCTATAACTCCCCAAATGACCTTACTACTATCATAGAATCACTCTTCTTACTATTCATCTATTCCCAATTTCCAGATACTATTTATCTGCATTTTCAACACTTCTTCTTCCTCTGATACTGCTCTACAATATATTCACCGCCACTCAGTACATCTTAAGAAATACATTAGCAAAACTTCATTCTCTGTTCATCCAATTGATTTCTGATGTCATACAAAAAGAATAATATTTATTATGTCTCCTCTCTTTCTCTGTAGTACCTGTCAGCCGTCTCCTCATCTTCCCATACTGCTTAAACCTTCCTAACCTCATTCTGTCTTTATCCATACACAATAAATCTCTCATTTTAAATTTACTACCCTTCTTTATACAATAAATCACACTCCAAACCCTTCCTTTCCTTCATCCCCTCATTGTCATAATCATTTCCCCAGCATATATAGCTAAATTTATCATATACCTCCAATGCTTACACCACTTTTTTTGTCCTTATTTCTATCACTCCACTATCGCAGCAGTTTTTCTAAACAACATTTCCTCACTTTCTAAATATCATTTCACTTAGTCATGCTCCTTTTGCACTTAATCATAATTCATGCTCTAGAAATGCTAATACATCTACCTCCTATCATTTGCAGCTCCAGAAAAAATGGCTATCACTTCACGGCACCTTTTCACATGCTGAAAACACCACCTACTCTAATTTCACTATATCTGTAAACACATTCCCCTCAACTTTAACTCACCTACTCAAGATCAGCCATCCAGTGCCAAATCCCATTCTTTTAAAACTAAGATGTGGGATCAAATCCGAACGAACTTGCCCCCTCCATCCTTCACTTAGTCCTGTCAGACTATGCATGGATTTCCACACAAACCCTCTTCTCCTCACAACACACCAACCTGCACAGTTTCTAGCCCACAGTCTTGCTCCTCTCAACCACTAAGTCATCCAGCATACAAATTTTTAATATAAATTTAAGAAACATAAGACATAAACTAGCAGATTTCCATACCTAGATAGATTGCCACTCACCAGATGTCACTGTAGCTATTGAAAACCAGTCTGAAGCAAGAAATAAAAGATGAGGAAATTCTACCGCCGGTATACAATATTCTAATACTAGAAAGAACCAATTCAATTAATTTAAATTTCCAACCCTCAAAACCCCAGAAATAAATAATACTGAAATTCTCATGCCCTTTCTAAAACTAAATAAGCACAAATCTCTCTGCATAACAGGAATTTATACTCCTCTGCGCAATAATACAAATACAGCAGAAGAATTATTTCCTTGGGCTTCCTCAAATATTCCACAGGAAACTGTTATAAAGGGCAATCTAAACATTCACTAGCAGGCCATAAGAAATGGTATCTCTAATGATGTGATAAATATATATGGGCTAAATATATATGGGCTAACCCAGCTTATTATAGGTTCATAGGTGTTTACTAGGCTAATGACCATAAGGGCCTTTTTAAGCCTAGCTATGGCTCATAGGTTCATAGGTTCATAGGTTGGTACTAGGCTATCATCCCTAGGGCCTATACAAGCCTAGTCATAACAATTCCCTGGCTATTTCTCCCCACAGTATTTACTTCTCTGGACCCCTGTCTAGCAAGGCAACTGACGTGATCCCAGGGTGAATTTCCTATCTCCCATTCAATCATCAAGGTTCCTTTTGAAGAGGGCCAAAGAGGTGCTCTGCTTGACATGTATGGGCAGTCTATTCCAGACTCTGGGGAGTCTCTGGGTCAGGAACCTATCCCTCCAGTATGTTTTGTTCATTGTGATGACAAGGTTTAGATCCCTGGAGCGTGTTTCTCTGAGGGATTGGGATTTCTTTAAATGTAGCATGTCCAACAGCTCTGGGTTTAACATGGCCTTGTATGTTAAGCAGAGATCCCAAATCTCTAACAAGTTCTGATACCCTTGATGAGTGTAAGCAGGTGTTTGGGAGAGGAAACATTTACATACAGGGGCCTTGGAAATGAACCATTTACAGGATGCCTGTGCCCATTAGAGACATAGGTGCCAAACCAGGGATGAATTTCTCATTCCCCATCCAATTGTCCAAGTTGCACTTGAATTGAGTTAGAAATGAACTCTGCTTCACATGGATGGGGAGTCGGTTCCATAGACAGGGTAGTCTCCGGGATACATACCTGTCCTATTTATATCACAGGCAAGGCTTAAACCTTCAGAATGGGTATTTTAGTGCTGTTTGTTTTGTGGATATGCAGGAGGTTCATCAAAGTGGGGTTTGACAATGCCCTACATGCCAGCCATAGATCTCCCCTCAGAAGCCTGTAGAAAAAAGAATACAGGGATAAGCCCTTGAGGTGGTCTGCATTGGACATTTTACTTATGCCCTGCATTCTTTTAGTGAGGAACCTCTGTGGACATTCCAATTGTTGCCTGGTTAGGTACATATCAAAGGGGGCATTGTACTCAATGATAGGTCTGATGAATGCTGAATACAGTGAAACAATGACTTCCTTGGACTTAGATGCCATACCTTTGTTTATAAGTTGTGCAACGTAGAATGATTTCCTCACTGCTGTAGACATGTGATGGTCAAAGGCTAGATTACTATCTATGTGTGTCCCTAAGTCTCTGACTACTGGGTCAGCTGTAAAGGGTGTGTTGTCAATATGATAGTTCCCAGGGGTGGATGACTTCCCAAAGGATACTATTATGCATTTCTTGGCATTTAGTTTTAGTCCATGGCTGTGACACCAGTTGTTTGTCTGTGTCAGCCCCTCTTGGAGAACATCTATGTCAGTGTGGGGGATTCAATGGCAGATTCTAATTTTCAATCATCTGCAAACTTAGTCAGCCAGAGATCACTGACATTGGCCTTGACTTCAGAGAAGTAAATGCCAAAAAGAAGCGGTCCAAGGACTGGCCTCTTTGTAGAGGTGGACTCCCAGTTCTAACTTCCTGGTTCCTGCCTATGAACAGTTGGCTATCCACCGCTTGACATACGAGTTTGTACCTAACCTCTTGAGTTTGTCAACAATGACCAAGTGGGACATTGTGTCAAATGCCTTGGCCAGGTCAAGGTAGGCAGTGTAAACTATTTTTCCCTCATCCATTGCTTTGGTTACCTTCTCAAAGAAGACCACAAGGTTGAGTAGGCATGATCTGCCCTTGATGGAACCAAACTGGGTTGGGGTCCAGTGTCTGGAGGTCTACTATATCTCTATTGATCATTTCCATGATAACTCTTTCCATGGCTTTACATATAAGACTAGGGATACTTATGGGTCTGTAGTTTCCTTTGTCTTTGCCCACCTTTGTGCAGATACAAAGCATGGCAAATCTGCAGCTAGGAAACATGTTATAATGGGAAATTTAAATATCCACGAACAGGCCATAAGCAATGGTATCTCTAATGATGGGATAAATATATATGGGCTAACCCAACTTATTACATCTGCAACTAGAAAACATACACATTTAACAAGAAATCCATCTTGGATTCAATCCTCACTAACTACTTACATAAAATTATCTATCTGGTGCTCTCCCTGACACACTAAACAATCACCTCCCTCCCCTCACTATAAGAGTCCCCCACCTTATTCATGAACCCCATTGTTAAAGCCACACTTGCAGTCTGCCTTCCTTCAAAAAAAAAGCCTTCATCTCAAAGTTAAAATTAATAAACTGGAACTAACTAAACAATGGTCTCTCTCTCTCTCTCTCTCTCTCTCTCTCTCTCTCTCTCTCTCTCTCTCTTACTCTCTCTGTCTCTCTTCAGCACCACTTTCCTCAATATTCTAAATATATGTATGTCCCTATGAGTACCAAAATAATCCAAACAAATCCAGAACCCTGGCTCTTCAGACAAACCACACAACTTATAAATCACAGATACAATACTTGGGAAATTTGGCGTAAAAAAATAAGATGTACAAAAATATAAATATCTCATAAATAGCACCAATCAAATGTTTAAATTTGACAAGGAATCATATTACACCAATATTCAAACTTTAAATTAAAATAACTCACAACTTTTCTGGTCATCAGTCAACCAGCCACTAAATCCTGGCCAAGTCACCCATCCTAGCCCCTCTGCTGTCTCTCAATCACCTCAATCAAATGACATGGTGTTAGAAAAATATGTATTAATGTGTGTATGCTTAATGCTAATTAATAATCAAAAGAATTAATACGCTTTTCATTCTATTTTACATGCACTGTGTTATATATAAATTGAGTTTCATATGAGACTGAAAAAGATGCTTTTTGGAAACTGCAGTATGCTTTCTGAAACTTGCAAGATGCCCTCTGACCTAGTAATTGCTAGCACAGCAATATTCATGTTTATGCCTTTTGGAAATGTACTTGAGAAGCAGGTGCTTATCTGCTAGGTCAGGAACAAATGAATGAACGATACTATATTCTGTAAATGTAATGATTTTAGACAATCAGCTCTGTTCGAAGCATGAGAACATGTGCAGCTGCAGAAGCTTAGAGATAAAGTAGACAAAGGATTATTAGAGAAATGAACTGTTAGCATTGTGCTTGAATTAGCCATAGTACCTTGAATGGTAACATAACATGTATCTAACTGGTAGTAATCAAGGCCATGTTGTTTTCCTCAGGAAGTTTCTCACAAAAATTGATAAATCAGCAGAAATTCATGGGAATAATGGTCAACAGATGATGATGAAAAAGCTGGTAATCTGTTACGTCAGCTTGGTAGGCCATGTCTAGATAGAGAATGTATAAAAATGAAAGTATTTCCTGTTTCTAGTTAGACAAACTCTGTAATAGCACGTTTTTGTCTCCTTGCTGCAAGATTAAAGTGCCTTAACCTGAACCTACCGTGTTTTGATCATTTTTAAAGTATATTTTTCCTTTGACACATGGCCTCCAAGTTCAGTACACACCATCAACTTTGTAACATCTCTCCTAAATCTCTCAGCCTCCATTACCCCACAACCTTTCTCTAAACCAACATTCCACCATAAAACATTCTCTCTGGAATCCAACTCCACCTCCACCATCAAACTTTACTTCTAAAGCTGAAACCTACCATTACTACTTCTGATACTTTCTCAGAATACATTAAAATGGCAGCAAATGCTCTGACCTGCCCAGTTTCTATATTATTAACTGATCCATTAAAGACCTACAATTCCAACCTATGGAAAAAAACTTACATGTTACCCTTACACTAGTGCAGGACTTCCACAGATTTTACCAAGCTACAGACCAATAGCCATTCTATCTCCACTCTCAAAAGTCTTTGAGAAATGTATCCATAAACATCTACTCTCCTTCATGTCAGACAATAATCTGCAATCTTCAACACAACATGGCTTCTCCCCTAACCACAGCACTACTATGTCTCTCATTAACTTCATAAACACTATAAATCAAAACTAAGATAAGGAAAACCTAGTCTCCCCAGCCTTCCTTGACATACTGAAGATTTTTTATGTTATTTCAGATAGAAAACTGCTTCAGAATGTGTTCTCCCATGGTCTGGATACACCCACATTCACTTGCATTGACAGATACCGGTCCTGCAGACAGTACACTATTAAATGGCAAGATAACATCTCCCATTCCCTTCCCATAGCAGTTGGAATCTCCCAGAGCTCAATTGTAGGTCCTCTCTTATTCAATATATTTTCATGAATGACCTCCATTCAGCAGGCCAACATGCAAAACTCATTCAATATGTGGATGACTTCACTCTGATTTGTGCTGCTAAAGGATGGATGCACTGCAACAGCTAACAGAGGATTCCTTTATGTTTATTGAAACATGGTTAAATATTTATTTTCCAACTTCTTCTAAACCTCAAAAAATTCAAGCTGCTTATATTCACCCCAAAACAATGTTCTGTCCAGAAATCCCTTTTTGCTATAACCCCCACAGATAACATATGCACTGAATTATTAACACATACTAATCTAATAGGTGTGATAATTTACAACTTGAAATCTGACTACCGTTTAAAATATGTAGTAAAAAAAAAATCATCAAAGAATTTGCAGTCGCTTCTGAATAAAGATTTACCTAACAGATAATGCCAGAAAATACATTACTTAACTTTTCTTATCTCCTTTATGTAGTCCCAATCTCATTAATCTTCAGGAGGCCTGTGCAAATCTTCTTGAGCAATGCTACACAATTGTTGGGCCTCTACACCTTTGGAAGAGCATTATTTCCCCCTGTAACACAGAATCTGGAGGACATTACTGTACTTAAAAATGTGCTATTTAATTATTTTGTATTTTTTGTTATATATTTTTTTATATTTTTGATGTAAAATATTTTCTCTGCCAAATGTTTCAAATTTGCTGTAGTATATAATTGCTGTTGGAGGATGTATTATACATCCAAAATATAAGTTATGAAAGTATTTAATGTAAACACACACACACATAAAACAATCACCTTATGCAGACTGACAAGGTCATAAAAAAGGCCAAAGCATGCATGTCTACAGCTAGTAGGGACTGACATTACTGGCTTGAATGTACCTATAAAGACTTAAAAAGTAAAAAGTCATAGGCATTCAGAATACATAGCTGAAACACTTATATGTCCTTAATGGGTCATTTGCATATAATCTATGGGCATCTACTACAGAAGGTTTAAGGTAATTACACAGTGATTACTCTAGCTTTGCTGATTTTTCTTGAGTTTTTACAAGTTGGTTTGTCTGTATGATTCTCTTACCCTTTGGTTTGGCTGTTTGGAATACTTTTCAGGCACCCATATTTTTATGGACATCAGGCTTTATTTTAAAGCTCTGTGTTTCTAAAGTATAGCTAAATAATCCCTTTATGCTGTACTGAAAAGGTCATAAAAAGTCTGAAACATGCATGTCTAGAGGTTAACAAGGTTTGGCTTTATTGGCTTACATGTACCCATACAGACATAAAAAGTAAAATGTGGGAATTCAGAAGCAGTGTAACTGAAACACTGGTATGTTCTTAAGAGGTCATTTGCAGGTATCTTATGGGGCTTCTACTACAAGAAGTTAAAGATATTCCACAGTGAAAATAAGTCTGGCTGATCTTTCTTGCAGTTTTTAATTAATTGTTTTCTATGTGTCATCCTTTTACCCCTTGGTTTGGATGTTGTTTGGGATATTTTTCAGGCATCCTTATATTTATGGGCACAAGGCTTGATTTTAAGCTCTGTGTTTCTAAAGTATAGCCAAACAATTCACTTATGGTGCATGGATGACGTCATAAAAAGGCCAAAATATGCATGTCTGCAGCTAGTGGGGGTTGGCTTTATTGGCTTGAATCTACCATAAAGACTTAAAAAGAAAAGTCATGAATAATCAGAAGCCCTTTATTGAATCACTGGTATGTCCTCAAGGTCAATTGCATATATCCCATGGGTCTCTACTACAGGAGGTTTGAGATATTACACAGTGAAGAACCTAGCTTGTCTATGTCGTCTTACTGTTTTTACTGATTTTTTTTTGTCTCTGTGACCTTCTTACTGTTTACTTTATATATAGAAATACACACACACAACAGTTACAGCCACTTTGAGTGAATACACCTCAGATGTTTCATTCTGAACAAATGAATGGAAAAAAAACATAAACATCTAGAATGCAAATCATTGCAACTACCTCTCCCCCATATTTCTTTATCATATATGAATTTGCCATATGCTGCTGCTCTGCCCTGTAGATTGACAATTTACTGGTAAACCACTAAGGATTAAGGTCAGTCGATAATGCCAGATACTAGAGTTTCACACTTCTTATTTTTAAGGGTATATTTCTGATGGACTGCCTATTGCAGTCCAAAGCGATTGCTGTCTAGCTTTCTCTCTCTTTCTCTCTCTCCATTAAACTCTCTCACACTTACTCATGCATGCACACGCACATATGCACAGACATTTACACTTTTTAATCTTACAGTCCCTAAACAGCAAAGCACTGATTGGCTAAAGTAAAAAAATGAAGGCCATTTGCTTTTTTTTATGTCCAAGCTTCATGACAGCTTAATATTCTTCTGTGAAGTAGCAGACTTGTTTTTCAGTAGGCATTACCTGTATATTGAAGCCCCGCTGGAGAATGCTCATTCTCCAGAGTGGCAATGTACTAATCCCCCATTCTCTTAAACAAAGTAGCTTAATTTGCTGCTAATGCGACATACAAATTTCACTGTTATCTAGCACTAAAGCAGCTACACTGACTAGAACTGCTTTTATCCTTGGTTCTATCCCAAATACTTACCACACACAAACTTATTCACAAACCTATAAAATGCTCCAACCTAAATTTCATCCTTCAACACTACTCACCAAACAGGCATCTTTGATCAGTAAATAAAAAAAATACTCCTAATAATTAAATCAAACAACACTTCTGGTGAATCTCTCTCTATTTCTCCTACATCTGGTATGGAAAGAAGAGTTGTACTAATCTAGCAGTGAAGCTGAGGGATTTAAGACCTTTAATTTTCTTGGCTAGAAATATCTGGGGCCTTTCCAGTTGAGTAATACACTTGGATAAGTACATACCAAAAGGGGAATTGCATTTAGTGAAAGGTCTGATAAGGGAAGAGTACAAGGGAAGGATGACGTATTTGGATCTTGAAGATATTCCCTTTGAAATTAATTGTGCTTAATGGAAAGATTTCCTGACTATGGTGAAAACATGATTGAATGAAAGAGGGTTATTCACATACATACCTGGGTTTCTTAAGACCGTATCTGTCTGAAAAAGATTATCATTTATAACATGCGGTGGGAGTATTTTTTCTGCCAAATGTATTATGCTGCCCTTTTTCATTTAGTTTAAGACCATTTTTGATACACCATGTATGTACATATTACAGCCCTTGTTGAATCTGTTTTATTTAAGTGGATGAGCTGATAACAGTGTCCACTTTGAAGTCATTAGCAAACCTGGTTAATCACACATCTGGGATATTGGCATGGACTGCAAAGTAAATGCCAAACAGGAGATGGTCCAGAACTGATACCTGTGGTACCCCATTAGTTATAATTTTACACTCAGAGAGTGAAGCAGCAACCTTTACAACAGCCAATTTGCAATTCAGTGGGTATTGTATGGGTTTACATTAAGCTTGTCTAATTTTTCAATGATACTAGCATGGGGAAAGAGAAGAGTTAGTGTTAAATGTCCTGGCCAGGTTGAGATAAGCAGTATGCACAGAATAACAGCTGTCCATATATCCTGTAATGTTTTCAAAGACGATAACTAGGTTCAGGAGACAGGAACTGCCCTTCACAAGACCAACTGATAGAGATCTAGACTGGTTAAGCTGCCTATATCTGTATAAATGAATTTTGCTGTGATACATTCTATAGTTTTGCATATAAGGCTGATGAAGCTGATCAGTCTATAATTACCTGGGTCTGTAGAGGGACCACCCTTGTGTAGGGGAGTCACAGTGGCTGTTCTCCAGGCATCAGGAACAAACCCTGTAGATAGGCAGAAGTTGAACAATTCAAGTAGAGGCTCAGATACTGCAAACTGTTCCAATAAGAATTCAACCTGGTATGTAATAATGTCCAATGGATGTAATATTTTCAGCCAGTAATATTGTCTGCTAGTATATTAGCTATATCCTTGGTGTGAAAATGGGTGATATTATTATGGATGAGCCCAGCATATTGTTGGAAGTCACTCCATAATTGTCTGACATAACTGAAAAAAGATGTGTAGTTTCCGTTGGAATCTGCAGCACTGAATATATTTCATTTACCTGTACATGCCACATGCCCCTACAGGGGTACACTGATTATCACATCTCCAGTCACATAATGGTATAATCATTCCTACAGGTATGCAACAAGTACTCGTGAGTGAATGGGTAATATGCTGATCATAACTGTTCAGTTCATTACATTTTTCCAGAATGACTCAGCCTTTTATAATAGTATGAGGTACTGGTTAGTACAGCTGTTAGTACTGTTTAAGAGTAATATGTTACCATATCGTTACAATTGACTTGTATGCATAGTAATCACATTACTAATGTGTGTGAACCAGTATCAACTCCATGCTACACTGTGCATCATGCTGTTCAATATTGCACATACATTTAGTTACACTGCTCACACTATAACATATTACCGGGTGTCAGCTGTGTGTATATCTAGTATAACTGTACTGCACTGTACTCTGACTGAGTATTTAAAACACACCTGAAAAGTCCAGACATTTCTGTATATATGTTCATCTCTCACTTTTGTTTTTGTACATCTGGAGTGGTCCTGAAGACTTCTGAGGAAATCTGGCTTTCCCAAGCCTTCCTTTCTGTGATATCACTGTTATACCGCACCACCCATGTACTCAATGCCCCCTCCCCAAACAGGTTCACCAACTGGTATGGACTGGGGAAGACAGGGTGCATGGAAAGACTGAGACTATGAGCCAAGATTGCTACTCACAGAGAATGGCTTGAAACAGTACTTGGAAGTCAAATGCTCTCTATGCTGGCATCATTCAGAAGAGTATTTTGAGCTGTTAGGCATGACCATCTCTTTAGATAAGTCAGCACCTCTCCTAAAGTTGTGACTGCACACTGGCTCTGAGCTTCACTGGGGCTTTAACAATGGCCTGTCACACACCAGCACATTGTCCCCATGCATTATACCATGCAGGTATAGCCTCATCATTTCTCCATTCTCCCAGAAGGTTTTACAGATTCTTGGGACACTAATGAAACCAACCTGCCTGGCTCATAGTAAACATGCTCTCTCTCTACACAAGCACAGCTGGCTTGCTGTGCAAGACTTTTGGATTTTGGCAGATACTCTTGGTCCCATCAAGAGTTGGAAAACATTGTGAAACACTGCATACTAATGAAGTTCATTAATGATATCTGGTGGTGAAGAGCAAAACATGGCAGGCAATATGTTACATTCTGAGATGCTCACATATATGGGATTACATGGAGAAATAATACAACTGCCTGAAACCAAGGTATATCCACTTGTTTTGTGTCACACAGGTTAGTTGCTCTATATATGTTTATAGGTCAGTGTTCAATATTTATATGACTAGAGTGCTCTTACCATGTGTTTGTTGAAGATGAAGACTTGCATGTAACATACAACCTATATATAATGATACTGTTGACATGTTAAGGCTTCCTTTCAAAACCACTTTATTAGATGGCAGTACTTAATTGTAATGCTTGTTGTGGAAAACATTTGTGAACACTGATGCTTACTTTCCACACCTATATGCTGTCCATAGGTATGTTGTGTTCATAGCATTGAACACTGTTTGCTGTCCACAACTGCCCATGACAGTACACTGCATAAAAGACCCATCCACAACTAGTTGCATATCTTGGTGGCTGTATGGAAAAAGGAATCACTGTAAGTGCATTTAAAATAGGCTTTCTTTCTCTTGCTATATATACCATATATATAAATAGACAGATATAAACACACACACACACACACACACACACATATATATATTTATATCTATATATTTATCATACTATTGCTTTAATGTTCTCTTCTTTCCCCCTATGTACCACCCTGACTCTTCACTTTTATTTGTATTTCCATATTCCAGTGCTGCAGATTGTTTTATTTTGTACCGTATTTCTGTGATTGTTATTGATCTGTGCTGACTACCATATGTCTTCTTTTCTCATTTACTGCATAGCTTGCTGATTTATTTATTTTGTATGTCATTTGAGTTCTTGTATTTTGAGATTTTTTGTATCTATAATTACCTCTGTATTTAATATATGTCCTGTATTTGATGTTTTCTGTACCTTGTGTTATTTATGCCTTGTAAACTGTTCTGTGTGAAGCTTTCCTCCCTGGATCTCAGCAGAAAAAGGGTTCATGCTCATTTGGACATACCCAGTTAACAAATGTCAAAATAAATAAATAGATAATAAAAATATGCACACGTGTGTTTGAGTGTGTATGTATCGAGATATAGAGCTAGTGTGTTTGAGTATGTATGTATAGAGATATAGAGATATATATATATATATATATATATATATATATATATATATATATATATATCTATATATAGATAAAGCTCTATATCTAATATAGATATATATCTATATATGCATATAAAGATATATGCACACATATACATTTACATATATATTCTATATATATCTATATATATGGAGAACATCCATCATATAACTACAAATAGGACAATTGTCACCACTAATACAATTAATAATTAAAATTCCATGCAACCAGGCACCATATCTGATGCTTTCCTATACAGAATAAAGGAAATTGTAGACAAACGTCTTCTATTGCCTAAAAAATATTGGTATGCAGACACAGTTTTGATCTGTGGTGACAAATTGGTAGCACCAATTCACAAAAGAGCAAGAGATCACATCAGACTTAAACATTTTTGGATTGATCAGGCTGGCCAGTATCCTGTGTAAAATACTGGAGACAGTCATAATGTACCTTAGCCAAAATGACAAAGGGGCCTATTTTTGTTATTGCCTTCTGCTACTTTCCTCATTTACTAATCTCCTAATGTATCATTCATATATATTATTGCCTAAAATTTATATAATTACAAATGTAGCTTTACTGTAAGTAATCTATATATTCCTTGTATTACTTTATAATTCATGTCTAATTCTTATAGAACTTGTGCTACTATTAACTTTATCTAATTTAAACTCATTTAAATGAATTATTGTTAAAATGCCGTATTGTTTATGCTTTCCATTTATTACCATTTTAATGTATTTGTCTTTGCCGTTGGCCCATGAGTCTTCAGACAGATGACCTATCCAGCATAACGTATACAAGACTTTGGAATGTGTATATTGAGACCAGACAGGTACAAATCAATAACAGAGGTACTTAGGGGATGTTGTCTTTCCAATATTGTGACATTTTCTGAAGAAGCAACACTTGACAAAGACATAAAAGTATAATGTGCTTGTCTTGACCTTGTTAAGGGAATAATTGGCAAATTAAAAACATTAAATGAAATACTAGATAAGTAACACTGTATAGTCATTTCAATGCCTGACCATCCTGCTAGGGATTACCTGTTATGCCTACATGTTTCTATACTGGGAATTTATGTTCAGACTTATCTTCACATATATAAAAATAGAAAATGAGTTCAAGATAATCAAATTTGAAAATGACTGCATATTTGCCAACATAATTGTTTCAATAAAAGATGCAAAAGTCTTCCAAGATTATCTAAAAAAATATAAAGCTAGTGACCTTGTTTAATGGCAGTACATGGAACATTATGAGATTTGGAAAAATGTTCTACACTATGATTGCAAAATAAAAAGCCACATAGTAAAAAAGTGATTTCATTACTAAAGCTCTAGATACAATGGTTGGCAACTATTTCGGCTCTCACCAAAAATTTAGAAAAGCATATTCTGTAGCCAATGTAACTATCATGAATATGTTGAATCATTCAGAAAAAAACATTTTGCCATTTTATACTGCACTGATTTGTCCTATCATTAAATGCAATATTGTATTATGTTTTGTGTTAAAGTTTACCCATAATAAAAAAAAAATTCAGTTATTCACAAATTAAAATATAATTTATTAAAAGACATAATACATGCGTGGGAAGACAGTACTCAGGAAGTCATGTCTCTCTGAACAAAAGAATTAATGATCTTTTAATAAAAATAATTTTAACAGAGTAGTAAACTTTATCAATCATACCACTGCTACCATCCAATAGAAAAATGCTAATACAGTTCATAATGTAGTTTATTCTTCAGACCATTACTAAATATCTAATGGAAATATGTCAGGTTTAGTAACAATAGATCTGCAATTTCTTATCTACATTTTTAGCTTAGTATGGAATAAGTTTCTTTTTACAATGTGATTTAGAAAGAATGCTACCTCAGGCTCAGGAAATGAAACTTAAAATTTTGCACTTTTCCATGTTTCCACTTATGCTGTTGCAAACACATATACTTACCTTCTAGGTCACATGCAATTTCATTTTAGCCTTTTGCAATCCCTCATTTGATGCTTAGAAAGCATCACACTCATGTGACACCCACCACTACTACCAATATGTGTCATCCACATGCTGGGCCAGTAGTCAAGGAGCCTGAATCCTCACCACTGACACTGGAGAGGGATGTGCACTTGGAAAATAAAATGGATACACTCAGCATTTCCAGAGGCAGACCTCTCTGCATGAAGTACAATTTCCCTTTAGAGTACACAGGGAACACACTCAGTCCAGGGTCTGGATGTCTCTATATCTGTCTCCCTTCAGATCTCAATAAGACTCCGCACTGGTATAGCTATAGGATTAGGTCTTCAGCCAAGTGTCCAAGCCAAGTCCTCCAGCACCCTCTCTGTAAACCCAGTGTTTTGTATCTCTGCCCCAAGTAGCTGACACACACCCACTGAGAAATTTAATTTTCCCACACACACCTGGGAAATACTGGCACATGTTTACTTGCTGTGCCCCCTGCTGCCCAAAGTATAAGGTAGTTATCACTGCCACCAGATACTTCACAATCAGCTACTCTAAGGCCCTTAACAAAGGGTGTCCAATTATCTTCTTCTTCTTTTGGCTTTTCCCAGTTAGGGGTCGCCACAGCAGATCATCTGTCCGCTCATAATTGGCAGTGGAGTTTTACGGTGTCGAGTTGCCAGCCCGGCACCCAACCTTCCACAGAAGGCACACACACACACTCACACCTAGGGCCAATTTAGAGTGTCCAATTCACCTACTGCATGTCTTTGGGATGTGGGAGGAAGGGTGTCCAATTATACCATGTAATATTAATACAAATACAAATGAAAGTAGTTCACCAAGATGCCTAGGCCTTCTGGACTGGCCAACACGGTGTCACCAAATAAATATAAGCACTCTCAAAGATTAAGTACTATGTAAAGAATCAGCCACAATAAAAGTATTAAATATAGTTACTAATAAGTAATAAAAGTACATGAAAATACTGAATATATTTTCAAAGTAAAACACAGCATTGATGGACAGACTCATACAAATAAAGAAAAGCAATCTCTAAACTAAGCTTCTCTATATTCCTGACTGAATCTAAGAGAATTATACTGTTCCCTAATAACTTACTTGGGCAAGACATGATGAAATACAGAGCAGTCTTTCTAGTCAGGCCCCAGACAGAATACTCTATCTTCTGAGATGGCTCTCTGTAAAATATAATATCCAAGATGACTTGCAGAATGACCTCATCTGGTCACCTGACTCTAGGTTCCCACAATATCTCCTTTTGATGCTTGAGACATGACTTTAGCACACCACTATAATGCTCATTTAGAGCTTTTATGGCAATGCCTAGGAGCCAGAAACATTTACAACACTTCTCCTATTCTTTACAAATGCTAACAGATAATGACTGCCCCCAGACCTATGATCTCAGGAACTACTCAGCACTGTGGTGTGCCATTCAATAATTTAACAGCTCATTTACATTACACTTATTTTTCTTAAAATAAGCAAGCTGGTTAACTATTGCTGTGCCAGTGTCCCCTACTAAACATATACATTTGATTCAGATACCATAATACATGCACATTTCTCTTCATTTCAGCAGGGTGCACTGTTGATACATTTTAACACAAGCAGAGCTCACAAATACATCTTCAGCACAAGCATCTGTACAGATCAGTTTGATGTACTAGTGACATACAATTCTTTACAAAATTCCAGCTAGCTGTGCTGGCACAAGTCATACACCCACTGCCCTCCATCTCCCTGGCATGGTTGGCAGTACCTCCTATCAAATCATTACAACTTATATCATAGAACATCCTTTATGCTTTAAATATATTGTCATACATTTTTCCAAAACTTTGAAAACTAACTCATTTTTACTTGCTATTTGATTTTCATTGACACAATCTCTAGATGGCATCTTTTCAAAATCATTAACATGCAAATGCTGTAACAATGGGTTTGATCAAGATGCAATGAGTTTGATTATTGAAGCTTTGCATAAAAATAAAATCAAAAACACAATCATAATAATAGTAATAGCAATAAGCATAATACATTTCAACAAACTGCCCCGATCCTGAAAACAAATTGGTTAGCCAAGCCTATTGGGAAATATCTGCTTCTTTGGTATCTAACAGTTCAGATACTTTTTGGATGATTTCTCAATGACTATGTATTATGTTTTCATTATCTGGAATAAATGAATAGCATTCCTGGTGCACAAGTGCAAAGTTTCTTCCACTGATCCAAGTGCAAAATCAAGTGCCATTCGATTTTGGAGTACTATTGCACGCATGGCACTCAGCTGTAGAGTCACCAAATTAACAGTTTCAAATGTTGCATTGCTTAATACTTCTAATAGCATACAGAGATTTTTAGCTCCCAAATTGATTTTACAGTCCCATAATCAGGTAATATACCAGCCCCAGCAATAACATAATCACCAAGGTCCATATGAGAAAGTCTTTTAAAAGCTGCTTGTTCTACGTCATAATGATAAATCCACCAAGCATTGACCTTTCCAATCAGATTTTTTACAATCTAAGTATCTTATATATTATGAATTTTATCACTGGGTAGGGCATCTACATGTTGAATGGCTGGAAGAACTCTCCCAATATAATAACACCTTGATCGGTTTGTTGGCAGCCAGGGATATGCTAGACTGCCACAAATAAAAGTCCTTCAGCATAACGATACCTCTTACTGTACTTCCACTATACTTTCTTCAAGTAATACTACATTTGCTCTGTCCAACCACTACAGTCCCATTTTTCACATAGCAAGTATAACCCCTGACAGACACTGAAAGTCTTAAGTGCAGAAATTTTGTTAAATGATGTGACATTATGCTATGAAGCATTTTTACCTAGCACCACTAATGAAAAAGCTGCCCCCATAGCAACTTCATTTACAAGTACTGGAAACAATGGGATACCTCCATCATAGGCAGTAGATACGTGGGTACATACCCAATAGTTACTAACATTTAGAGTCTTAGCATATGTATTCAAAGTGGCATAGAATGTGCTGAAATTTGGATGCCAGTCTGCTGAGATATGTCTAGATTTTATCAGTCATTTTATTTTTTCAGTTAAGAAATTGAACAGTACTAGCAGGGATCAGGAAATGTAGTAGTAGAACAAAAATAACAATTGCAGTCATCACTGCAACAATCAAGCATGAATGCCAAGCTGGGCAGAGTCAGATTTGGTTTTTAAAAAATGTCCTAGCACAAATTTGTTTTGCAATGACTAGTTCAATGTTCTACTCCAAACACACTCCACAAAGGTTGCTGTTGTAAGTTAGCTCCCATGAGCAGCGCTTTCTCGCCTGACTCAGGGAAAATGTCCCCTTCTGATGTCCTCACAGTATTACTGGTTGGTTCTGTTCCCAGTCTTTCTATTTCTTCTTCTGGTACAAGAGGAAACAGGTTCATCATCAGACAAGGCTGCAGGGGTAGATTGAAGGGAATTGGTTGGCTTCCCTCATTTGGCACTGCTTTTCGGAAATGGGAGATATGGATCCATGTCGGAGACCCTTCGAGTCTAATGGCTGTGGTTGTGACAAGGAGTACCAGGAATGGACCTTTCCATCAAGGCTGGAGGTCATGTCTTCTGTAGAAGGAATGAACAAGCACCCAATTTCCTGGGTTGACATCATGTGTTGCATCAGGATCACGCTGGAGCTAGGTGGAGATAACATGTGAATGAAGATGCTGCAGAACAGAAATAAGTTGTTTACAATAAGTAAGCATAGTTTCATCAACTACCTGCTGATCAAGATTTGCATGTAGGTGTGTGGCTGGCAACCTCATAGGGTGTTCCATGAGGATTTCATGAGGGGAGAACTTTCTAGATGCACTGATTCCACTGCGGAGAGTAGATAAAAATGAAGGTAAAGCCTCTGGCCATTTTAGACCCATTTCTGCAGTAAGTTTGCTAACTTGGTTTTCAAAGTTTGATTCATTCTTTCTACCATGCTTGAAGTCTGTGGTCTTACAGCCATGATAACTAGGCTACACTGAAACAATGATAGGGGTTGCTGTTGTTCTTATTCATGTGTATATGCAGCAGGTCTATGCTGCTGCTGCTAACAGACCATGACCAAGAAGGAGAAGGGTGCTTAGACCCCGTTTAACTTTTCACAATATTCATGAGCTGGAAAATGTAGAGCACTACAGAGTGAATAGAGATATACTACAGGAACTCTGCAACCTCTGTCATCCTTAACTGACAGCAAGGGCAAACCAAATGGAACCAATACCAGTGGAGACTAACGTATGTGTAGCACTTAGAATTTTAGCTTTAGGAACCTTCCAAAGACCAACAGGGGGCATGCTGGGGGTGTCACATGCATCAGCTTCCAGGATCCTTTCCTAAATGCTATGCTACAACATGCCAGTGAGTACATATATTTACCCCATGCACCTGAGGACAGAGCCATAACTAAGCAGGAGTTCTACCCTGCAGCACACTACCCTGAAGTCCTGGGAGCCATACACTGTACACATGTAGAAATCAAAGCACTGCCTGGGAAACAGGAAAGGGTGCACTTAAATAGAAAGTCCATTAACTGCCAGATCATGTGTAACACTAAGGGAATAATCCTGAATGAGTGTGCTGGCAACCCAGGCAGTTACCATGACTCACACATCTAGCACAACAGTCAACTGTATGACATGTTTATTAGGGGGGATTTCCCACAGGGTCATTTACTGGGGGGTGAACATCATGCACTGGAACTGTGGCTGATGACCCCCATCAGAAATGCACACACACCAGCTGAGGAATGCCATAATAAGGCACATGCTCAAACAAGAAATATAATAGACCATGTGCTTGGGCTACTGAAGTCGCTGTTCCAGTCCCTAGAAACATCTGGGGGAGCCCTGCAATACAATCCCCTACATGTATTGAAATATTCACCTTCTATTCCATGGTATGCAACACTTTCCTAAGAAAACAGCTTCAGCAGGAACAGCAAGGGGGAACCAGCAGCTACTGTGGGTGTAAGCAGATGTGGATGTGCACAATATGCCCTTGCAATGGCCAACAGACAATCTGAAGTACACACGCTCACCATCTAAGGTGCTAAAACCTTCATCCTACACACATACATATGGTAACATTGATGCCAGGTAATGCTCATAACCATTATTCACCCATGTGATGGCTGTATACTACTAGATTTAGACAGAGTCAGCCCTGAACTAAACTCTTGCAACTGCCAGATTTCCAAGGTAAGTGTTGAACCTGGAATAGAAAAAATAAATGTCTAACAATACAATGGAATGGTATATCTTTGCATACTGTTATTTGGTAATGTAAGTAAGTATAAGGTGGGTGAGTTTTACAGCAATTACATCAAGATGTCATACATTCACACATCTAAAATGTATATATTTTCACCAAATGTGTATAGTTTGGCCTCATACTTTTGTACTGTTAAATCAGTAAAGAATGAAGTTAGAAAAGAGTGGCACACATTTCAGTTTCAGACTTCATATCACTCAGGAAAAACATAAAAATAGTAATGCAAAACCTGTTACTCTATTACCTAAGTCTGTAATACCAGAATGTTTAAAAACTCTCCCCATTGTTGGGCCTTTGTCCAACTTTTATTAATGTCTTGGTCCAGCTTTGTTGGTCTAAGAGGTTGTGAGGGATGTACACATTACAAAATCCTGTAAGAAAGCAGTACAATTTGCAAATCAGCATCAGAAACACAGATATAATAAGCACTAAGTCAGCTATGTACCCTGAGCATTTGTATTTTTGTATCCCAGAATCATAAAGATAGAAAACAAGGATATCGCACAGTTATCATCATTTGCACAGGGTGCTCTGTAGGGGTTGCAGGAGGCCTAGGCTGACACAAAAGATAGTGAGCGCATTTGAGTAAAAAAGAGAAACAGGAGGACATTTGGATAAAGTATCAAATGGCCACTGAGATAGAATGAGCTGTAAGTCTCACAACTGGCCCATGTAACTATTGTGTGCGTGTGTGTGTGTGTGTGTGTGTGTGTGTGTGTGTGTGTGTGTGTGTGTGTGTGTGTGTGTGTGTGTGTGTGTGTGTGTGTGTGTGTGGGCACTCCAGGTGAAATTGGTGTTTGAGTGTCTGCAAGAACACAGCCAAGCTCTGTGCTAGCTCTACATCCTGATATGTCAGACAGGTGTGAGCCATGCATGGTAGAGGTGACAGTTCATCATTGTCTTCCCTAATCCCGAGAACTGGCTTTGCCAGGAGTTGCACTGGAACATTCACACCTATGATCAGATGAACTGCTGCTACCCGAACGTGATTGATGTCTGCTGGACAAACTCTGTTCATGAGTACACCCAGGCCTGCCACATATGGGTGTAGACACCTCAACCACTAATGGAGCAGTGGAAGTAGTGCCACTACAGGAGTGTGATCAGGCATGACCACATCAGCTAACATCAGATGATGTAGCTAATCTATGTCCACGTGGATGTTGTCCCCCTCCCAGCAGATGTTCCATCACTGACACCATCCATTTCAATGTCATTCATCTGATTCATTGAATTGACAACATGGTGGAAGCAGTCATGCATGTCAGCCTGTGCTACATCTACAATCCCAAGCATTTCCTTGGAGACCCTATTGGAATGTGCCTATGCCTCCACAATGGCCCTAAACATATAATGAGTGGCACTGAAAGACACACCAGGATCAGGTTGAGGACTGACAGCAGGCTTCATCTGAGCAACCATGACAACCCTCCTATGTGGCACTTCACCCACACTTGGCTATTGCCAGAGTCAATAGACACTGAAGCCACAATACCCACACTACCCAGATTAAGTATCTCACTCTCCATCTCTCCAATATCTGAGGGCTCACTAGAATGGGTTTGCATAGGTCTACTGGCTGTGTCCAAGGGAATTACAGGGATGGCTGAATGTCAACTTCAGTGTCAGATTCAACCTCTGCACCCAATGATTGCACCTGTATTTGGCCACCACCATTATCAGAGTCTGCCGATACTCTGACATTAATTGGTAAGAGTCCTACACTCCCACTGTCAGGATCACCTATGATAATAAGCAGAAAACACAGGAAAGAAATGAATAGCTACACAACTATAATTTAATATAAGCTAACAAACACTGGTGCCACTATCACAAATGGTACAGCAATATATACACAGTCCTGACACTCAGCTCACACATATGGATAAATGCATATTTCTGTCAAATGCTTATCCGCACTGAAATAAAAATATTTGGCTCACTATGTGCAGATGACTGCAAACTTGCTAGCGAGGATGGTCTTGGAAGAAGTTAAGCAAAATGTAAGGATACCATCATCACAATAACAATAACAATAACACAGGGGGAAAAATAGTTGCCTTTATATGTCCATTAACAATACAGCTAACTCAAACTTAGATGAGACATCCACCCAAGCCCACGTATAATGAACCAGAATGTATTAACTGTTTCAATCTATAAATAGTTCCCACCACCCATAAAAAATATTAAACCAACTTATCCATTGCTTTCAATATTTTACTATACAAGAAATCTTTAAAAATTGACATATGTAAGCCTAGCTGGAAGCTCCTTCTGGGACATACATGTTATCCCTGAAACAGAAGCATCAACATCAATCACGTGCTATTATGCACTTTCTACTGAGCTCTCTGGATCCCTGACAGTGGACAGGAACTCTTCATTTGGTGTCAGTGGTGGTTCTTTAGCAGGTCCCACAACAGTTAGTAAGATGTCTATGTGTCACTGCAGCTGCTCTCCTCCAGGCTGATGAAATCATGTTAGAGGCCTATGATGCACCTAACCATATGTCCTGCTGTGCCCCCAACAGCATTAACATTGTTCACTATCTGGTTCCAAATTTTCCTTCTTCCAGACATATCGGGTTCCTGTTAGATGACCGAAGATGCATTCTTTCGAATGCGTCTTGGTCGAACTTGAAAAGCCGAAAAGGCAAAATGATGAAGCGGCATATAAGCAAATTCTTTCCCTGGGAAAGAAATCGCTTGACCGCGTCCATTACTTTGCCATTTTTGTCACTGTAGTGCGATCTTGGAGTTGGTATATTTAAGTAGGGGTGTGTGGGCCGTGAAGCCCCCCAGTTTATGTTATGTTTTAAGTGTATTTTTTTTTTTTTTTTTTAAAGCGATTTTTTTCCCTTGGAAGAAAATCGCTGTTCTAAGCATTCGAGTTTGTAAGCTTTCGCTTACATGGGGTCAATAAATCATTGTTCACTTTTCTAACTAGCGTTTGATTATTTAATATAGACCCAACATATCCCCATGTATTCTCTCAAGCAGAAGGGCACCATGTTGATGAAAGGCTTGGACAATGATGTCATTCTCAGAGTCACTGAAGCAGGGTTTGCTGGTACTGAGACACTTGGAATTTTATCCACTGGAGAAGCAAAAAACTTCCACAGTTATTCAAATAAAAAGGGTTATGTGGTTGTAACATATCACAGTCACACACAAACCAAGGTTTGATACCAAACACAGGAATAACAATAGCAAAGCAAACCTCTGTAAAAACATTTTTGATTGTGGCAATACAGAAATGGAACTTGGCTCCCCCACCTCCAAAACAATAGGCAAATGACATTTAGTACAAACAAGGAATAACACATCCAGTCAATTGTTATAAGTGCTTTCAAACTGTCCCAAAAACATGTGTACACATTTACCGCAGAACAATCATGTTCATGCAACTCATCCAACCTCACCTCATTGTTTCGTCTTATTTCTCTACCTCTGTTATCAACTTCACAGCCTCTCTTACTCTTTTCATACTCCCTTCATATAGTAACCTACTCTACACAGCCTATCTCACATCTCAGTATCCACTGCATATTCTTCTTCTAAACAGTGTAATCTGTGCATGTATGCATCTGAATTATTTGCACTGTATTCTATTTTTTATAATTTCTGAGCTATTTATGCTGTCATAATCAGATTTTGTCACTTTCTTTCAACTGTTAAAATTTTTGTTCATGTATAGTTTCCTCATTATAGTATTGCACACTAATTACTTTGTATATGTATCTACAATCTTATTGTAAATTTTTTATGTAAATACATTGGAGGTTATCTCCTCAGGTCTCCACTGAAAATTGGCTACTAGCTCAGTTGAACCAACCCAGTTAACAAATATCAAATAAATAAATAAATAAATAAATATGCAATTAACAGTTAACTGTGCCCAGCACTCCCATAGAGGTGTCTATGGGCCAACCTAGAAGGCTAACAGCCCTGTGTCATTAACAGTACAGTACATTTACATTTCACTGAAATAAGATAGACATGTGTAAAGAGAACCAGAAACAGTTGTAACAGTAACATTTGTGATGAAAGTTAATAAGGCTGTATATCTGAGAAAGTAAAGTGCCTTGATAAAAATGCCTTTTCCAACAGTAAACTTATAAGAAGTGTATACAGATAAAAGCTGCATTTGCTAATGCATATCTATATGTATAGCTGTATCTATATCTATATCTATATCTATATCTATATATATATATATATATATATATATATATATATATATATATATATATCTGTGTATATGTATATATATATATATATATATATATATATATATATATATATATATATATATATATATTCCTAGTTTCATGTGAGTAAATCCAGTATATAATCGAAAAATTCAGTCATATCTTATCAAGATTACCAATCTTATGTGCATGCAGATAAATCTAACATAATAGCAATCCTCTCCTCTGTTGTCTGCATACACAAGTTCCCTAGCTACACAGTTACCTTTTTATAGAGTAGATTCAGGTCTGGGAGCATGGTGAAGATGCAAATGAGGTGTGAACACATTAGAATAGCTGAATCCCAAATTCTTGTCTTCGTCGATCAGATGTAAACATATTGCAAGCACTTCGTCAGTGTTTATTGCTAATGGATTGCAACTGTGAATGATTATTGGTAGGGAGAAGGAAAATACAACAGCAATTCAGACTTCACCTCCAGTGAGAATGTCAGCCAGGTTACACTTAAAAAGTATAGAATTAATTGTAGCAAGGTTGTAAATGTAAGTAAGCAATACACATTTCTGAGTTTCTATTCAGTAATATCCAAACACCCCTACTTTTGTTGAACACTGTAAGATAATTGCCATTTAATATTGTCATACATTTTAAGGACAATGCTACAAAATGCCTTACAAACTAAATGTCTCAGATTACTGCTCAGATTATAGAAAAATGAATATCATACAAAGGTAAGACACAGCTCCACTGTTGCAAATAATAGTAATAAATGGTTGTGTGATCACGGTTTACTATCATTTATGAGAATGACAATCTGACAACACATATTATGCTGAAAGCCAGTTTGTCATTCATAAAATGTTAAGTGTATTGCAAAGTCGAACTCACTCATGTGAATGCAGAAGTGCATTCCCATAAGTGTGTTCAACAAACTGTACGGAGATCGCGGTACAGTGAGGTTTGGAAATTCATCCATATCTCCACTGTAGTATGATCTCAGAGTTGGAATATACTGTTAGCAGGGTGTGGAGGACAGACCCCCACAGGGGGGTACAGTGGGGCTAGCCCCCTGCAAAAACATGATATGTTGTATAGGAGTTTAATTTACATGAGCTCCTATACGGATATCACGTGATGTTCTCGAAGGTAATGTCGACTCTGCTTAGTGAATCATCTGAGTCGACATTGTAATGCGGTCGAGATTCTGGTTTCAATGGTTTACTTCAAAATTGTGAACAGAAATTGTTTTGCCCTTCGCAATTTTGATAGTAAACCGTGTGATCACTCATTGCATTACATCTGAAATTAGAGTATACAAATGACATATGTCTTGTTAACACTGTGAATAATTTGGGACTTGCTTGTATGCGCACTAATTTTCATTCCTGCTGTAAAGCTGTTTCTGTGGCAAAGAGGGATAAGATACCCTTACTGTGTTTTGTTGGTTCATTGGTGTGAGAGTTCAAATCCAGACTTGTATGATGTGTACTAACATTTATTTTGTAATGTTCTTAATTTTATTTTTTTTTTTCTTTTATTTTTTTTAATACCCCTATTGGAAATGTATAAATACAATAAAATGTCATTCTATGATAAACAATACATAAACTACACCTGTGAATCTCATGCGTGTGTCTGTAGAACATCTGCTAAACATGATGAGCTGCACAGTTTATACTATCAGTAAATCACAGTTCAAATCCCACATTTGTCTTTTACAGATGAAACATAATAAACATTGCTCACAAAGATAAAACAAGTTGACCATTATTTGCCATGTTTGAGTGTCATTTACTGTCATGCAAACCTGCCCTAATGGCCCACATATGAAGCAGACAGTACACCTGCAGATAGGATGCAGACATTCTTGATTTCATAGAGAATACATTGTTGCATCTTTTGCTTTCCATCGAACAAACCCATTAAGCAGCGTTGTGCAGTGGTTAACAACATCCCCCAATACTTTTAGGTGTAAAACACCTGCACAGAGGAGGCAGACAGTAGACAATTTCGAAATGGTCGCATTCTATCAAGTATATTGGGCACTGTGCAAACACTTTAAGTGGTGTTGCATGGCAGTTAACACAAAGACGTTAATAATGAATATGAAAATATCCAACTGTTTTTAACTATTGCTGTGACAGCAGGTGTTAAGTGTATGGCTGCAATACAAATGATCCTGCATTGTAATACAGAAAATTCCAAATAGTTTGCTGTTGTTCCATTTTACTTTATATTAAAATTCACATGAAAAATATATTGCACATTCCCAATTTTATTAAGGGTTGTATGCTCAATTCTAATAAACACATAAAAATGTAAACATAATTATAAATAACAATAAGTATGAACAGAAGTGGAGCTAATATTAATTATTTGTATGACTGAGGGTATACTAAATATTATGTTTCTGAAATTATAATTTTGTTCTCTGACCATGGATGGCCTTCAGACTTCAATAATACTCATACACATATGAATGTATAAACCAAGACCTTATCATGTCACACACATACATGGTTACTCCTCAGTCTGTCATGTGTATTTATATATAATTCATGAGTATATCTGAGAAGCACATCTTCTGTGGCAAGGATGAAAAATCACTACTGTGGAAGAAAATGGTTTGTCTCTTATGCAAAGGTTTGAATCTCACATTATAAAAATTAATTTTATCAGTGCATAAAGCCCACAAAAAATCTGTCATGTCATAAAATTCATGCTCCCAGTACATGTCTGCAAAGTTAAATCAGCTAACAGTTACAGCAGCAAACAACCATCAAACTAATGGCAGGTGAGAGATTATCCTTCCAATTTAAAATTTCCTCTCTGGCACTTTTGCTCTCCACTTAACATCATTCAAACAAGGTTAGCATTATTGTTCTGGTTGATGCACTACCTGTAAACTCAATAACATTCATTGGCAGGAAATCACTTTGAACTATTGCTGTTTTCCCTGGTCAAACATGTCTGGTGGTAGAAGTGAAGGTGCCCAATTTAGGGCTCAGAGGTGGGGTGTTGAAGAGTCCAGAGTCTTCACTGAACTCCTTGTAAGGTGCCACAGCTGAAGGCTGCTGCAGGGGAACTATTCCAGCTCTTAGTACAAGTCTGAGACCAGTGTGACTGGCATTCCATGCACTGGAGAACAATGTAAGCATCATTTTAATGACCTGAAAAGGTGCAAGTGAGATACACTCAACCAGTGGCTGGATGAGATCAGGACTGCTGACATCCCACAGTTCTGTAAGTATACTGATAATTTATAGTAGAAAGATGCATATAGGCAAGACTGAAATGCATAACCATCTTCTCTTGTTCGCTTCTCTTTATTCTGCAGCCAAACAAGATATTATGGTGAATAGAGATACCCATGCTGAGCATCTAGAGAGACTGAATGAAGTAAGGAGTATGTAGGCACCACAACATAACTATTATTTCAGCTAAAGTATTACTCTTCTATACAGCAGAAGTAAATTAAGCATGCAGATCCTAACTGTGAAAGCAAGCACGCATGCTTCAGTCTATAGCACAAGCCAACTGTAGGAGTCAAGTCAGACATTGCAAGTTCAAATATCACAACTAACAAATAAATATTAGTCTACATTAAATCCTTTAAAATATTACATAATTTAATTCCAACTGAAGTGGTATAAATACCCTGCTGTTGACTTAATCTGTATGATTTAACCAAGCATATGTGCAATAGGGTCTATATTATATAAGCAAACACACTGAATTGCAAATGCTATATAATCGACCAACAATCCCCGAAAACCCAAAATGTCGAGCACACGGATCAGGGATTTATTTTCCCAGGGAAAAATTTGCTGATCCGTTAAAAAAAAAAAATCAAAATCAAAACATCCCACACCTCCCCCCCCCCCCCCACTTAAAATACCAACTCTGAGATCACACCACAGCGGAGGAAATGGCAAAGTCCCGAAAACGGGCCAATTATTTTTTTTTCCTAGGAAAAAAATTGCTGTTCCGTGCTTTTGGTATTTTGTCATTTCGCATAATGACATTTGACTAAACAGCATTTGCAATTCATCGCGTTCGTTAAAATAATAGGGACCCTGTGCAATATATGCACATTGCAAAGATTACTTTGAGTAATCATTACCTATAGTTTGTATTGTTAAGAAGTATACTTAAATGTAAAAATAGAAATCAAATACTTGATTATTGTGATAATGCATTGTATGTCACATATGATGTTACTAATTACATCTCTTTTCTTTTTTCTCTTACTCCAACCCTTATCTCTCTTTTTTATTTTTCTGTGTGTCATCAAAACATTTCCATGTCATCCATCTTTGGCAAATTACAAAATGCTTTACAGCACAGGAAGGTAGGCCAACCTCCATGGCTCAGCTTGCCCCCACTCCACTGGCTTCTGCACCGATACCCAGCACATCTGGGACCCAACCTGGCAAAACTGCCTCTGCAGCACCTGCACTACCTGGTCCCTCAACATCAGGTAGCACTACTCTGGCAACTGGTGCTGTAGCACCCTCCAGAAGTACTGATGGAGATGGGGATTTTATTGCCCACCAGGAGTTGCCAGGGTTAGCATGTAGGGTCTTGCAGAGCACCATTGATAAATGCCTATGCCAGATGGTGAGGATGCTCTCTTTTATGGTCTGGAGGAGAAGATGCCAATCGAGTAAGGTGACAGTGATGGTAGTCCTTCAGGTGAGGACTAGATTTTCACTGCCCTCATGTTTGACAGGCATGGACATCTGTTGCTGGCTCCCTAACCCCAATCATGGTGTCCCCTAACCTGTTATGTCCCTCACCATCCCTGTGTCTTATCTTGTTTGTCTTGGCTTTTTGCATCTGCTTCCTCACCTATTCTACTCACCTGACACAGAAATACCTGCATCCCTTACCCAACATTCCTCTCTTACTAAGGTAAAAAAAAATGGGCAGCTGTACCACAAAAAGTATATATCATCCCAGTACATAGCTCTCCACTTTGCATGTATCTTCTCCTGACACACTTGATTTGGTGCAACTGGCTATATAACATGATTTCATTATCATCCTTCTTTGTTGAGGTGGCAGTCTAAATTCAGCAAATATTCTGTACATATTTTCATTTTACACTGCTGAAGAAGTTGATAGCTATGGTTCTTTCCTACCTCCCTCCTGCACATTCCTATATTGCATTTCCTTTGTTCTTCCTCCTGCTTGTCCCCCCATTTCACCACTTTTCTATCTACCCTTTTTAACACCTTTAATCTGGTGAAAAATATTGAATCACACACCACACACATAAATATCATCTGGGTTCAAAATAAAATCTGTCAGTGTATTTACACTTGCTGCCACACAGTCACTTAGGCAGCAGGTGTGTTTCTTACACTCAGTACTATCCACAATTTTATCAATGAAAATGAGGCTCATGTTTGCTTATTGCTTAACTCCATGCAAATGGGGAAAGCAGTATAAATGTGTATCTCCCATACACAAACACTTGCCATCGATCATGCAAACCAGCTGCTCAGCCGCGCACTTTGGAAATTGCACAATAGCATGAATTACTGATATTTATTGCCCATTTAGTCTTCATCCCATGAAAGTACATGTAAAAACACAAAGGGAAGGCACATTTTAAAGACAGAACACATATTTACACTGTAGCCATATGTTACCTCCACCCATGCACTTCAAACTTGGTCTCTCAGTACTTGTTCCCAAATACATCAACTACACTAAAGAAATAAATACAAAATGCTTTGTTATATACCATGTACATCTTTATAAAGACAATACACATCCACATGTTCCAATACTTGTAATAATGTGGACAGCTGTGTGCATGTAGTTTGCAAAGCTGTCTTTTTTAAGGTATACCTGCACAATGGAAACACAACAAAAACTGCTACACTGCACACTCATTAATCTGGTAACATGCAGATCTTTAATATCTTTAAAATTGTCCATGGCTAACCATCCATTTCAGAAGGGCTCCTAACATCTTGTGTCAAACATCCAATGCTGATGTCATCTACAATAAATTGTCCTGCAGCATTATAAAATTCAGACCTGTGCCATGATGCTTGCATTAAATACTGAGTTCTCTAGTCAGTGTACTTAGGTAGAGGTTCTAATCTCACTGTAGTCAACTGGTGTGTGTACATGTCTGTCTAGTCAAAAGAAAACAAATATGCATCCTGCAGTCATTAGTACAATCCCATGGGGCACCAATATTTTGACAGTTGTACATGCCTATACATCCATTTCATTCAGGCCTCTCAACATCTTCTTTGAAACATCCAGTGCTGATTACATCCACAACAAATTGTCCTGCAGCATTGAAAAAGTCAGACTTTTGTCGTGGCACTTGCATTAAGTACTGAGTTCTCTAGTCAGTGTATTTGGTTAGGTAGGGATTCTAATCTCACTGCAGTCCACTGGCATATGTCTGTCTAATCAGAAGAGCATAATTATGTGTCCTTTGGTCATCAGTACAATCCCCTGGAATAATGATACTTTGAAAGTTGTACATGCCTAAACATCTATATAATGTAGGCCTCACAACATCTACACTCAAACATCCAATGGAGATGTCATCCACTATGAATTGTCCTGCAGCATTATAAAATTCAGACTTGAGCTGCAGTGCCTACATTAAGTACTATGTTTTGTAAATAGGTAGATAGGGGTTCCATTCTCACTCCAGTAAATTGGTATGTGCATCTGTTCACTTGGTTGACATTCGAGAGAGCATTTTACACCAGCATGTCAGATAGTGCTTTTACCATCTTCTTATCATGACACACTGTTGATGTCATCAGCTATAACATGTTGTTGGACACTATAAAATACAGATTTGTGCCATGGTGCTTGTGTTAAGTACTGTGCTTTGTAAACAGGTAGATAGGGGTTTTATTCTCATGCCAGTCAAATGGTATGCGTGTGTGTTCACTTGGGTGATGTTCAAGAGAACATTTTACAACAGCATGTCAGACAGTGCTATTACCATCTTCTCACCAGACACTGCTGATGTCATCATCTATAAAGTGTTGTTGGACACTATAACAACCAGACCTGTGCCATGGGGCTTGCATCAAGTACTGTGCTGTTTAAACAGATAGAAAAGGGTTCTATTCTTACTACAGTCAATTGCGTGTGCAGTCAACACTCCCTATGGTCACAATTTTATCACAATATGTCAGTCCACAGCTATGTCAAACCCTACTCTGAACATCTCATTGTAGCATACAGTGATGATGTCATCCTGTATAACATGCACTCTGACAATACTCAAGACAAACCTGTGCTGTGGCAGTAACTAACTGCTGTGTTTGCAAATTAGTTTATCTGCACCTATAGAAAGTTCTAATCTGTCAGCAAGTGAGTTGTGTGTCTGTACATACACCTACTGTATTACTTTTGAGACAATTTTACACAGGCATGTGAAAACCACATCCATGTCCTACACTCCTCCCAACATGTTCTACTCGGCATACAATGATGCTATCATAGTCCATAAAGTGTAACATGACAGTGATACACTCAGACATATGTGGTATTGCTACTGTGACATTACATGGCATTCATCTTCTATACATATACATGTGTAAGATTCAAATCAGACCCAGTCTACTGCTGTGTGTGTGTGTGTGTGTGTGTGTGTGTGTGTGTGTGTGTGTGTGTGTGTGTGTGTGTGTGTGTGTGTGTGTGTGTGTGTGTGTGTTTAGTGGTACATTATGGTCATTGCATGATCTTTGGAATCATTATTCATTTCACTAACACTCATAGAACTGTTCACATAGCACCATGCATCCACCATCCTTCTTTTTCCTCTGGCCACATGACATCCTTTCTGCAGAGGACTGGAGGTTGTCCCCATGTCAAACATGCATACACACATCATAAAGCTGAGTCCTTACATGAGGTTTTACAAGCCATCTCCAGACCACTGCATGTGTGATTGCTATTTATGTGATGGTGTGGTATACACATCCCAATATGTACAGTAGTGGGATGTAATGCAATCCAACAAATATTCGCATACACAGAGCAGTCCTACTATCCTCCATTGTACAGATATGGGGATTTTTTTCATGATATAATGATGGCTAGGATTTCATGTGATGTCCGCCATTAGCCTAATAATGTCCTTTAACCCTATAAATGGTTGACATGTCAATGTTGCTGTCATTGACATGCTATATTAAGGCGTGGCTGTACAGTACAACTACAAGAGGGTATTACAGTCTGTGAAGTGAGCTAATATATTGATGGCCATTTCTGCCACTGCAGTACATGCTCCTTCTACAACAGTTGTAGTAACATCCCTCCTGAGACCTGGGAACATGGTATGATACACTTTTATGTATATTTTTGGTGTATTAAGACAATGTGTTGTTGATCAGCCTTCTACACAATTCATATTCTGCCATCACAATGACACTTGCAATATGGCACAGGTGTGCATGTGTCAACATACCAATATTAAATGTTCTGTGACAGACATCAATATTAATTCATATTGATTACATGCTCAAATAAGTCTTGTCTCATACACATGTTGTTATGCTGTGATATGCACAACCAATGTACCACATATTTTGATGCGATTGCAACCTTGTGGAATTCATTGTATGTGCATTTGTGTTGCTATATCCAAGAACTATTGAGGTGATCAGCAGCACCATTGTGTAACTATTAGGATGTGTGTCAGGAAATGCCCTGCATGAACCACAAAAACTGATCTGTAATGTGTCCTGATAAAACATCAGGCCATTCAAACACAGCTTGCCCATAAAACACTTGTAGGCATATGTTGTGCAAGTGATGTAAGTACATGACATTGGTACAGTTGTATGACTGTGTGCATAGCAACAGTGTGTGGAATGTGATGAATCACCAAGGTTGTATTTATTCCAATACATATGAAATGTTAGGTGGAATACACAACCAAGCACATATTTGTGTGTGGATACCACCAGACATACCTCAACCGGAGGTAATAGACAATCCACTAGCTGACAGTTTCTCTCACATGTCACCTTCCCCGGTGCCACTGGCCATCAGCCAGTGGATACATGCAAACATTATTCAGTTTTTATTCTCAGCAGGGTAGCTCATCTGTGCACTCTATGGCTAATAACACAAAATCAATGGGTGCTGACAACATCACAGTGTTGCCTTTAGTGTGAATTAAAACATGACCTACCAGACATGGTTTGATCTGTACTTCAACACAGCATCCAGACAGCCTATGTTCCCATTGAAGGGTGTACAGCAACATGCAACCTTCTGACTGGGAGGACCATCACCTGATACATGGTGTTTTAGACCCATCCTGATTCAACTTATCTGTGAGGTAGACCAAGGACCTTCTCTAAAAGGACACAGGTAATATCTCGACTGTGTACCAAACCCACATTTGATTTGTTATGGCTACATCATGTCTGTTACATCTGTTCACTGTCTTCAAGAAGGTTATTAAGGGCATGCATGATTACAATACTATCATCCTGTGTAACTTGACTCGGACAAGGCATTTGCCACAAATCCACAGTCAAGTATTACAGAGAAACTGTCTCAAGTAGCCATAAATACCTATGTAATTAGGTGGATAGAAAACTGGATCACATACATGGCAGATAAACATGTTGTACTATGTCATGTCACCTCTATCTAGAGTCCAATGACCAGGTCTATACCTTAGGGCTCTACCATAGGCCCTTTCCAGTCCATTATTTAAGTGTCTTACATCAAAACTGAGTTACAAATCCTTTCTCCAACCAGCTTTGTGGGGTGCTGCAAATTGTGGACAATCATTGAATCTTAACTCATTGCATCCAAGTGACGCCTCCAGGTGCATCTGCAGTTAACTCCTACTGATGCCTCTAGACATCAAATATTGCTTGTTCATATTTCATCAATAATTCCAAAACCATGCTATGAAATTAGTTCATCTTAAAGCTTACACAATTGTAAACTCAACTGCATTAATATTTGACCTCTGTCTAGTGTATGTAAATAGATATTAACTGTTGCTTTTATGATATTAATTTATATAGATATAATTTTCACATTTTTCTAAATATCTCAACAACCAGTAACACAGACAGAACTCCTTAGCCTCATATGAAAGCTTTCAGCTAGATGAATAAAATGTTGCTGTATGTGTGTCAACTGAGTGGGTGCTGAGATATTGTAAGTTGTTTACAAAATATTACAAATGTAGTAGTTACTGTGTTTACTGTGACTCAAAATTAGTTTAAGACCTAGAACCTAAAGAATACTACCACTATACATGTGTTAAGAGCATTAATGTGTTTCGTAGCGTGTGTTTTGTGGATACTGGATTTTTACTTGGTTTGAATTAAAGCATTTTGTGGATACTTCGCTGCTCTCCGCTCCTCTTTTTGGATTGTGCTTGACGTTCTATTTGGAGTTTTATTTATCCACCACCGTTCTTTTTGGTTTAGTTTTTGTCTTACTTGGTGGGGAGAGGAATGGAGAAGCAGGCAGTCCCTGCAGCTTCAATGCAGGAAGACCTTGGATTAACACGCAAATTGATTGGTCAGTTAACAAAACTTATAAATTTGCTTACACCAATGGCCTCTTCCTTTGCAGGTATGCAGGAAAGAAACTTAACAACATCCTCCTCAAGGACCGAAGGGTTTTTGAAAAGGGATTTACCGAATGTTAATGGAAATGTGGAGCTTATAGGTGAAAGAGGAGACGCCGGCATCCATGCAAAACCTGCTCTTGATAGTTTTAATCCAGTCAACATGCCAAATGTTCTTAAGGGGTGTTTAGAGAATGGCGAGAATCCACCTCACCCACGTGTTGGTGGTGGAGGAACTGGGAACTCCCAAAAAACTGCAGAATTACAAGGTACTGTTTCTCCATGCCAGGAGATAAAAGACTGGCTGCATTTCAAATATGTGTTCGAAACTAATTATAAAGACAAAAATGTACAGGCTAATAATAATAATACATACAGGGAAAATTTAAATTCCCTTGCGAAACTAATGAATAAATATAGGACTTTAGATACTGAGAACACCTATTTAATGGAATGTATATCAAAGGAAATTGTGCCTAAAGGGCTACGTGCTTTCAAATTTCCCAATAATGTGGTACCAGGTTCTTTATTTTATAAGGAACTGATTGAAGTTTTTAACAAATGTGGTATTGATGTATTAAAATTAATAGTAAGGGAAAACACACGTTCACATTCAAGATGAATTATGCAAGGAAATAGAATCATTGGATCAATGTATTAAGAATGACCTAATTTTTTCTATAGAAGATGAAAGAGAGAAATATTTTAATATTCGAAAAGATATAGATAAAGAAAGTGAGAGTTTAATACAAAGGAAAATTAAGAAAATGAATAGGGACATTTATGAGTATAAACACAATTTAAGCTACCCTAAACCACCTTACAAGCGTTTTTCTAGGGACACATATTATAAGGGTGATGAAAGAGAGGGGATTCCAGTGAATGAACTTTCCTACTGAGGATGCCCATGAATATGGGAATGAGTTTCCCCCTTTGAGAAGGTCAGAAAGGTTGACGAATAAACAAGGGAACAGACACCAACATTTTCAATGGAGGGGGGGAGAAGAGGGAGAGGGAGGTACTAGATGTACCCAACCGCCCTGTAGAGATGGATATAACTAATGTGGGCAATAGATAGTCTTTTGACAATTTTACCATTTATAATTTCAGCCATTTGGTTTTAGAGAAGGAGCATTTTAAACTTTTATCTAAAGGACTAAAATGTATCCCATATGTTAAGAGAGATTTAGCCAAAACACTTTTGGATATTAAGATATTTTTAAGAAAAATTAACTTAAAAATTTTGTTTTCTAACAATAAAAATGAACCAATCCCTGTCTTGAAAAGGAGAACACTGTACAATCCCCCTTTACATCCCCAGCTAAAGAATTTAGAAAGAACAATGGAAAAGGAGATTAGAAAAGAAAAAGATAGTTTTTGACCTCTCAATAATCTGGAGGAAAAAAAGAAACAATTATTGCACGATATGAGGAATGACACCAGTTTAAGAGTTATGAAACCAGACAAGGGGGGGTGGAGTAGTTATTATGGATAAAACTGAATATGATGGTAGAATGCATAAAATTCTTTGGGACGATTCTAAATATAATCAAGTCTCTAAAAATGAAATTAATATTGCTTATAACAAAATTGATTTGAATTTACAGGACATGGTTCAAGAGGGGTTAATAAATCAGGATACCTATTTATTTTTGAAAGTGGAAAAGCCTAAAATTCCCTCTATTTTTGGAATCCCAAAAATCCATAAAAATGAACTTGACCCCCCCCCCCTTTAAGACCCATAGTTTCAGCTGAAGGTTCCAAAACCCACCCATTAGTTAAATATATTGATATTAAAGTGAAAAAATTATGGGTGGAACGAAAACATATATTAAAGGACTCTTGGGATTTGTTAAAAGTCATTTCTGGGGTTAAATATACCAAAAATATGTTATTTATTACCATAGATGTAGTAGATCTATTTTCTTCCATCCCCTACACTCAAGGTACTCATATGTTCGAAGAAATATTGTTTGAAAGTAGTAACTTAACGGAGGATGAGAAACAAGTTAATGTTTGGTTGATGGAAATGGTACTAAAGAAGAGCTTTTTATACTTTAATGGTGAATGTTTTAGACAAATACAAGGAGTAGCCATGGGAGCAGCTTGTGCTCCTACGTACGCTAATTTAGTACTTGCTAAATGGGAAGAGAAATATGTATTAAATTCCCAGTTCAGCTCCCATTGGTTACTCTATCGGAGATTTTTTGATGATATAGTCCTATTTTGGACTGGTGGATATGAGAAGTTTATTGAATTCATGGTTTATTTAAACAAAACCACTGATTTCTTGAAATTCACCTACACAGTATCCGATAAAAGTTTAAAGTACCTAGACTTGGAAATTTATATGCAAGGGGATGTTTTTGAAACAAAAGTATATAGAAAGCCTACATATTGCAATACATTTTTGCATTATGACAGTGCACATCCCCTGCACTGTAAGAGAAATATTATAAAAGGACAGTTTGTGAGGGGTAGTCGAATGACAAGTTCCCAAGAAGATTTTTTTAAGGAATGTGAACTTTTGGAAAAAATGTTTGTGGATAGGGGATATCCTCCAAAGCTGGTCAAGGATATTAGGTATGAAATAGAAAGGGGAAGAAATGATAGATACACCCCTATTGTAAAGGTAATAGATTTTAATACAGAACGGTTTAAAGACCAAGAGAGAAGTGAAGGGAACTTTCAGTTAGCATTGACCTTAGAATATAATGCATTCAACAATAATGTTAGAAGGATATTTTCTAATGATTGGGAAAGATTTATTAATATTACAGATATAGAGAAATTAGAGGGGATCCCTGTGAAAATAGATTATAAAAATGCTTCAAGCATTAGAAATATTTTAGAAAGTAGGAATATTAAGCCTACGCAGAACGTAAAAAAGATGGGTACCTACAAATGTGGGAGATGTTCCCAATGCCCTTACATTTGGAATACAGATAGGCTTTATATAGTGAGTAGAAATAGGTGGATTATTAACAATAAGAATTATTATAACTGTGATTCCATAGGCTTAATTTATTTGGCCACCTGTGTGATTTGCAATTCTTGCTATATAGGTAAAATGGAAAGAAAACTAAAAAGAAGGATATACGAACATCTTAATGACATTAAGAATTGCAAGGACACCAATGCCTTATTTAAGCATACTAAAGAATGCACAGGGGCCAATTTTAAATTTATAGTGTTAGAACACACACAGAAGGACATAAGAGGAGGTCCCTGGGAAGAATAAATTGAATATAGGGAGCTCTGGTGGCAGGTTACATTGGAAGCACACAACCCACCAGGGCTGAATGAATACATAAGTATAACACCTATTTTAAAGTTAAGGGCAGCCAAATTATAGTATAATTCATAGTATAAAATATTCTAACTAAGTTTTTTTGTTAGAAGTACTCCTTTTCTTAGGTTTTTAAAAAATCTTTTTTTAAAAAAATCTTTTTTAAAAAATCTTTTTAACATGCATATTTATTTATTTAATATTACTTGGTATGGTTATTCAACCTACTATTTATGTGAATATTTTAAGCTTAATATTATGGATTTCCACTAGAGGGCAGCTTAATATTGTAATATATATGTGTACTTATTCATCATTTATTTATTAATTATTTTTCTTACTTTTTTCCTGTTGACTGCATTTATATTCTTCCGATTTTTAAATATATATTGAAATTAATTAGCTTTAAGTAGGTCAATTTATTACACAATAAGCAATGTTTTTATGGTTTAAGGAATTAATTTTTAGACATAGATTTGTACAAGTACATAAAATGAGGAAATTGTCTTTTTAAATACATTAATTAGTGTGTACCAACTGATTTTATTGGTTTAGGTATAAAAGAGATTGTGATGGTAGTGTAATTCATCTGATGAAGTCTAGTTTTACAGACGAAAACGCATGTGTTAAGAGCGTTAATGTGTTTCGTAGCGTGTGTTTTGTGTATACTGGATTTTTACTTGGTTTGAATTAAAGCATTTTGTGGACACTTCGCTGCTCTCCGCTCCTCTTTTTGGATTGTGCTTGATGTTCTATTTGGAATTTTATTTATCCAGCACCATTCTTTTTGGTTTAATTTTTAATGTTTGATAAAACATGGATGTTTTAGAGTAGTAAATTGAGTAAAAAAATGTTTGAATGGGAATCATGTGACATAAGGGGAGGAGATCACATGATGATGATGATGTATTGAAGTAGTGAATTTTGAAATGAATGGTGTAACTGAGGAAGTTTTACAGACGTAAAAGGATGAAGTGCTAATATTGTGTATGAAAATACAGTTTATTAAGTAATGGTGGTTTGTTGGTTGCTTTTCTCCCTAGCCAGGCATTTTTTTTTTGATTTTACAAAAGTTTGTTTTATGTCTGCGTTTTAATTGAAGTTACTGCAGAGGGACTATTAAGACTCAAAATACAAATCAGAATCATGGGATAGTGTTGCTAGGGTTTTGACCAATGCTACAGGTATCCCCAGCACTGGTGATCGATGTTGACATCATTTCGATGACATCAGGAGGAGGAAGAGGGATAACCTTGACCAGTGGATCAGGGAATTTAGGAATGGGGACACTCCACACATGTGTAAGTATCAACTACAGTGAATACTTCTAAGAGCTTTGAATGTGAGGACCCGTGCAGCAAGATTGGCAAGGATGAGAAAAGCATGTGGTATGTATGCATCAGAACAGTATTGTTATTGTAGCATTAGAAGTTAAAGACACCTTATTTGGTATTTAATACAGTTGTAGCAAATTAAGCTTGCATATCTCAACTGTAAACAAAAGTATGCATGCCTTAGTCTGTAGCACAAAGCAACAGTTCCGTATTCTCAAATAACAGTGAGCATGCATCTCTCTACTGTAAAACAAAAGTATGCATGCATTAGCCTGTAGGACAAAATAACAGTACAGTATTAGGGAGTAGTCAGATGTTGTGGGTTCAAAATCTACACTTCCCAAATATACAATACTAAGTTTTCATCATTACTGCAATGCAATTTCAGACCTCTATACCAGTGTCACAAATGGCCTGCTGTAAACTGTAATCAGTACAATGTAGACAAGCATATGTGCAATATATGCATGCATCAAGGATTGCTTGTTGCAATCTGTACTATAGTGTACATCTGTTATGAAATGGGAAATCTTAAAAGTCATAAATAAATTTGTTAGGAATTTGTAGTCTTAAAGTAAAGGTAATAAAACAGAGTCAAATAATTTTAGCAATGCTTTGTGTGTCACATATGACGTTACTAATGCTATCCCTTTTTTCTCACACCCCAACCCTCACCTTCTCTTTTTTTTCTTTTATTTTATTTATTTATTTTTTTTTTTCTCCCACAGCACAGCAGGGTAGGCCTGTCCCACAAGATACTTTTCCCCCACTCCACCAGTTACAGCACCACTGCACAGCACATCTGGAGTGCAATCTGGCAGCACCGCCTCTGCTGCCACTGGACTACCTGCATCGTCAGGTAGTTCTGCCACACAGGGTAGGCCAGTGTTTCCCCCCGAGATCAGTTGTGGAGGTGGTGATTTTATCATCTTTTAAGAACTGCCAGGGTTGGTGCATAGGATCGTGCACTACACTGTTGGTGCATGCCTACTGGTCTCCATCTTTGTACAAAATACCAGGAGGAGACGCAGATGTCAGGCACTGCAGACATCGGTGCAGTAAGATGACAATGATGACAGCTCAGTGGGTGAGGACCCAATTCTCACTGTCACCCAGCTTGACATCTGTGGGTCCTCAATGTACCCATCCTCACCCCAACCATGCTCTTCACCCACCTCCTGTGTCCTTCACCATCCCTGTGTTTTCTCTTATATGTCCTGTCAGTCTGCTTCCTCACCTACCCAACTTATATGACCCAGACATACCTACCTCCTTTCCTCAACATTGCTATCTCACTTTAAAAATAAATAAATAAATAAATGGACGCCTGTCCCATAAAAAAATATATGTCCCATACATAGCTCTCTGTTTCACAAGTGTCTTCTTGACACACTTGATTCAGTCCAGTTGTCTATACAACATGATTGTGTTGAGGTCACCCTACCCCTGGAAGTGACAGTGCAAATTCAGGTAATATTCTGCACATATAAATCATTTTGTACTGTTGAAGAAATGGATAATTATGGTTCTTTCCTACCTCATTCCTACATATTCCTCCCTGCCTTCACTTTGTTTTCCACCCTGCTTGTTCCCCATTTCACCACTTTCCTATCTCCCTCATTTCTTTTCTTTAAAGAATGATTGTACGATGATGCGCACTGAGCACCAATGTGCAGCAACAGTAAATGGCAGCAATGCATGTTAATGTACTTAAACGTATCATAGACAGTTATAAAAGTACTACCTACACCTGTATTTCAACCCAGTACTATATGCCAACAACAATAATGCCTTAAGACCTGCTGCCACAGAGTCAGTTATGCAGCAGATGTATTTCATACAATCAGTAGTAAATGTCACACAGTTTCTGAAACATTTCCTTATGTTGTTCCGCTGCTTGCTCCACATTTCAACACACTCCTATCTTCACCTTTTCTTTATTTTTTTAAATCAATATTTATATATTGTCCCTATTTTTGTGCCTTTGTCCACCCCTTATATATGGCTTTGTCCAGATTTATATCTCTAAGAGATCTAGAATTAGGTTCACCCTGCTTGCTCCCCATTTCAACACTGTCCTTTCTCACCCATTTATTTTCTTTAAAGCATTTTTAGGTGAGGGTGCATGATACAGACTATTGTGCAATAATTCTTTAAAGAGAACAAATTGTACTGTAAAATTATTAGATACAGCTGTATTCGAGCCCAGTACCGTGTGGATCCAAAAACAAAGTTACCACTGCATCAACACCTGCTGCCACACAGTCAGTTAAGTAACAGGTATCCGTTAGAGACCCAATACTAACTGTTAACTTTAGCAATCCCAAAGTGCATTGGAATTAATGATACACCTTTCTGCACATAGGTAAGCACTGTGCAAACTCCAGATGCATTTCTAAAGTTTGATAGCTGTTATGTAGTCTCTAAAATATAATTGATACTTAACTAACTCTGTGGCAGCAGGTGTTAATGCAGTAATATGTACTTTTTTGAGCTAGATAGTACTGGGTTCAAATACAACTTTATCTAATACTTTCAACTACTTTTTCATATCACTTGTTGCATGATGCGCACCATTGTGCAATAATTATTTAAAGAAAAGGAATAGGGAAAATAGGAAAGTGGTGAAATGGAGACCAAGCAGGGGAAAAACAAAGTGAAAGTAAGGCAGGGATGGGCAGGAGACAAGTAGAAAAGAACTATTGATATCCATTTCTTCAACACCAAAAATTATCATATATGCAGAATATTATATGACTTTGTAATGTCACCTTAGAAAGAGGGGTGACCATGACACAATCATGTTGTATAGCCAACTTTTTTTTTTGAGAGAAAGAAGAAGGTTGGGGAAGGAACGTAGGTATGTCTGGGTCAGATAAGTCGGGTAGGTGAGGAAGCAGACTGACAGGGCATACAAGATGAGACATAGGGATGGTGAAGGACACAAGAGGTCAGTGAACAACATGGCTGGGGTGAGGGTGGGGACATCTAGAACCCATGAACATCAAGCTGGCAGTGAAAATTAAGCTTTCTCCCACTGGGCTGTCACCACTGTCACCTCACTGCACCAATGGCTGCTGTGCCTTACGTCTGTATCTCCTTCTTGTGTTATTAAGAACAATGATGGAGAGCAATGCCTCCATCCTGCATAGCCATGCAGCATTAGTGTGGTGCACAATCTTACACACCAACCATGGCAGTTTGTCATGGGTGAAATCATTATCTCTGCCACTGCTCCCAGAGGGATCCACTTGGTTATCCTGTGGGACAGAACTACCTGAGGGCCCAGGTAGTGCAGGGGCAGCAGAGGGAGTGCTGCCAGGTTGTGTCCCAGATGTGCTGGGCAATGGTTCTGTAGCTGGTGGAGTGAGGACAGGAGGATCCCATGGGACAGGCCTACCCTGCTGTGCTGCAGGGGAAAAAATAAAGGAAAAAAAAACAAAACAAAAAGCAAAGATAAAGGTTGGTATGAGAGAAAAAAAGGATAACATTAGTAAGTTCATATGTGGCATGCAATGCATTGATACAATTATTAGACTATATCCTTTTAACTTTACATGTAAGACTACCAACTACTAAAATATTTACGGGTGGCACAGTGGTGCAGTGGTTAACATTGTCACCTCACAACAAGAGGTTCTACAGTTCACTTCTCAGCTGGGGTGCCTTTGGTGCAGTCTGCATGTCCCCCCTGGGTTCGCTTGTGTTTTTCCAGGTACTCTGGTTTCCTCCCACATTCCAAAAACATGCATTCTGGATCATTTCTCCCCAGGTCTCTACTGAAAATAGGCTCCATTCTAGTTGGACTTTTCCAGTCAACAAATGTTAAATAAATAAAAAATACTTTTTTTAGTTTTAAGACTACCCAGCTCATAACAGTTGCACACTATACTAAAAATTGCAGCAAGCAATCCTTGATGTGTGTATATATTGCACATATGTGTGTCCACATTATACTGATCTCAGTTTAAAGCAGGCCATTTGTTCCAAAGGTATAGAGGTATAGAGGTCTAAAGTTACTCTGCAATACAGATGAAAAATTAACAGTATTGTATAGTTTGGAAGTGTGGTTTCTGAACTCACAACCTTTGACTACTCTCTAATATTGTACTCTTGTTTTGGCTTACAAACTAATGCATGTATATTTTCCTTTTACAGTTGAGAGATGCATGCTCAATTTGATAAAACTCTATTAAATACAAAAAAGATGTCTTTAACTTTTAATGCTACGGTAACAGTACTATTCTGAGGCATACGCTTCATATGCTTATGCTTCCCTCATCCTTGCCAATCACACAGCATGGGTTCTCACATTCAAAGCTCTCTCCATGGCTGTTGTGGAATAAACAGAACAGAACAGAATACCATTATGAATACCAGTCTTGACCATATTCAGCTTTTAACTCTTACAAGTAGTCACTGTAATTGATACTTACACATCTGTGGGGTGTCCCCAGTCCTAAATTCCCCAAGCCTAGGATATCCCTCTTCCTCCTCCTGAGGTTATTATAATGGTGTCAAAATTCACCACCAATGTGGGTGATACCTGTAGCACTGGTCACAGCCCTTGGCAACACTATCACATACTTCAGATTTGTATTCTGAGCCTGAATAGTCTCTCTGCAGTAACCAGAGCCCATGATGGTTAACTAGGAGTCCAACAAATACTTTGGACACCTAGACATCCCACATCTAGGCTCAGAAATCAGAAAATTTCTTACCAGCAAAGGAAACCACGGTCAAAAACTTCTCAAAAGCAAACTTCCCACTTCTCAAAACTGAGGTGGAATCCTTCAAAGCCCCAGGGCCAGTGGAAAATATGGCCCAAACCGCAGAATCCTTTACAAGTGCATTCTATGGATACCTACAGGAATGCATGGATCATGCTATCCCAAATAAAACCAAGACACACTTCTCCAATGGCAGGAGACCTGTCTGGTGGACCCCAGCCATAAATAAGATGTACAATAGAAGGAGGAAGCTACTACATGACAGAGCAAAATCCCTGAAAGGGAGGGCAACTCTGATCAGTACTAGCAAGAAACTACGATCCCTCATAAAATCATCTAAGGCTAGCTTCGAAAGAAAAATTGCACAAGACGCTAAAGATAATCACAAGGCTTTCTTTAATTATGTCAGAAACCTGGGTGGAAACTCCCAGATATGCTCTGAGTTGGTGCAAAATGGCAAAAAATACACTGAACCCACAGACATTGCCAACATCCTGGCAGACAGGTTCAGTGCAAACTTCTCCCCCCCCCCAAATGAGCAAATGACTATCCCAACAGAGTGTAGCCTCCTTGACATCACAGATGCACAGGTGAGAGCTGCCCTCTCCAAAGCAAAAACCGCAGCATCAATGGGACCGGACGGTGTCCCGGGCTGCGTTTTACATGAGCTCCAAGAAGAACTGAACCCTCACTTAAAATCACTGTTCAGTCTCAGCCTTACAACAGGATATGTACCTAAAGAATGGCATACAGCAACAGTGGTCCCACTCCATAAAGGTGGTACCACAACGGACCCAGGAAACTATCGCCCTATAAGCCTAACTAGCCTGGTCTGCAAAGCTATGGAGCGTATCATCATGGAACTCATAAACAATGATATTGGGAACCTCCAAACACTGGATCCTACCCAATTCGGCTTTGTTAAGGGCAGATCTTGCCTCTTGAACCTGGTCAATTTCTTTGAAACAGTCACCAAGGCCATAGACGAAGGGAAGGTAGTCCACACAGCCTACCTTGATCTTGCAAAAGCCTTCGACACAATACCCCACTCGGGCATCATAAATAAGCTCACCAGCTTAAATATCAACCCCTCTGTCACAAGATGGGTTGCAAACTGGCTTAGGGATAGAACCCACATGGTCAGAATTGCAGGTGCCATGTCAGACTCTAAACCAGTTACAAGTGGTGTCCCACAAGGCTCAGTCCTGGGACTCTCTTGTTCAGTATATATTTCTCTGAGGTACAGGCTAACACAGGAGGACTATGGCTGACAAAGTTTGTAGATGACTGCAAACTGGGGGCCATAATCGACTCGCCGGCTGACACAAGCATCCTCCAAAAAGGTCTCACAGAGACGGATAACTGGTGCCAGAGCCATGGCCTAAAGCTAAATGCCAAAAAGTACATAGTCATCCCCTTTGGGAAAAACAAAGTGCCCACAAATTACCACATAGGTGGTAATCCATTAAGTATGGAAGAAGTAATTAGGGATTTGGGGACCCAAGTAGATTGCAATCTCTCCTTTGACAATCACATTGCCAAAGTGGTTAGAAAGACATTCTATATAGCCCACCTTATCAAGAAGGGGTTCACATCTAGATCAAGAGAGGTCATTGTGCCCCTCTACTCATCACTCATCAGGCCCATAATTGAATACAATGCCCCATTTGGGATGTACCTTACCCAACACCTGCTACAACTAGAAAGACCCCAAAAGTACCTCACCAAGAGGATCAAGGGACTCAAACAGATGCCCTACGCAGTTAGGCTAAAGAAACTCCAGCTCTACTCAGCTGCTTACCGCCTACTCAGAGGCGATCTGTGCCTGACGTATAAAGCCATGTCCAACCCAGAATTAATGGACATGCTCCACCTCAAGAAATCCAAATCCATCAGAACTACACGCTCCAGTGACTTAAACCTCAGCACAGAAATAAATAGAACATGCTGGAGGGACAGATTCATATCCCAGAGGCTCCCCTCACTCTGGAACAAAATCCCAATCCATGTCAGACAGAGCCCCTCAATGACCCTCTTCAAGAAGAATCTTGACATTTGGATGGGAGATCGTAAATTTACCCCTGGGATCTCTTCTGTGTCACTGCTAGATAGAGGCATGGTAAACTAACCTTAAATGGGCTATCTTCTGTGACCTACTATACAGAGGCACAGTCAACTAATCTAAGAAGGGTGGCAAAAGCCAAACACACTCTGGCTAGGCTTGTAAATGCCCTAGGGCAGATAGCCTAGTATGAACCTATGAACCTATAAGCATGGTCCCTCACAACAAACACTTGCCATGCTTATCAGAGATCAAGTATAATGTAGAATGAGGTTTTCCTACCAATTGCATTTTGCATCCTGATGTTTGCCGCCAATTCCAGTTATTACATTCTTACTGGGTGTGTGCACAGTGTTTGAAAATGTTGCACGATGCTTACCATCTCGCACACACAGTGTTCAGGAGTGTGCAGTGGTGAGCAACTTTGGCTAGCAATGCAATTTCAGGTTTATTGGCTGCACAGGTCTTTGTGTATGCGTTTTAGGAAACAGTGAAGGCCATGCCAGTCCACATAACAGCAATACACTGCCAACAGACTAGTTACGTGACATCCCCTGTTGTACTATTTTTTTTGTCTGGCTTGTCCACTTCCAGTATTTGTACTACATGGTGCATTGTGCAAACAGAGGCCAAAAAATTGAAAAAAAAAAACAAAGTAAGGGAAAAGCAATGTCATGCTGTCATACAATCCTAAGCTCTAAATATCATGGAGTGACCTGTGATGTGCACCATACATTTGGACTGGAAAATTCTGTAAGAGATATGTTAAAAAATAATTATACACATTGCAGTTTCTTACTTCACAACCCTCACAAGAGATAAAGTTCTGACATATTGATACTGACAACTGTCAAACTTTCAAAGGCCAGTATAAGTTAAAGGTACAATGACCAGTTAAACACCACAAATGCAGATATACTAAGTAGTAAGTTGGGTCTGTATTAAAATCTTGAAGTCTGACAATATCGAACATGACATTGTCGACACGAGAATACCGAAAGCGCACTACATCGAACGTTTAAACGGAAAATCTCCGTAGGGGGAGATTTCTGTTTACTTCAATGCAGTGCGTTCTCGGAGTTAGTATATTTAAGTAGGGGGTAGGGGGTGCAGCCCCCCACGTGGGGGGGTAAGCCCCCCTGTCTACACACTATTTAGTTGTTTTTTTTTATTTAGTTTTTTTTTTTTTTTGGTTTTGATGGTTTAAGACTTCGATCGCTAAAGTTCGATCTTTAGTGACTCAAAGTTTTAAACCTTCCAGGTTATAATATAGACCCCAGTAAGTTAACTATACACCCTGAGCATCAGACACAAAGCTTTTTTCTCCCTGAATCCAAAACATAAAAAACATGGATATGGTACAGTTATCATCAATTGAATAGGCTGTTGTGTGGTGGTCATTACAGAAAGATGTTACAAAGTGATGATACACATTATTGTTTCTGAGTTCGCAACCCTTACAACAGTATTCACTATAAAGTTGTGACATTTGGATGCTCTCAACTTCCTACAATTTCAAACCCAATATAAGTCACAGGCACAATAAACACCTCTCCAATACAAAAGCAGCTATAATAAGCACTAAGTTAGCTATGCACCCTGAGCATCAGATACAGATTTTGTATCCCTGAATTAGAAAGGTAGAACATGGTAATATGGCACAATTATCATCACTTACACAGGGTGTCATGGGGGCGGGGGGCAGGAAGCCTAGGCTGACACAAAAGATCGGTGAGTGTGTGTGAGTAAGAAGGCAGACATTTGGACAAAATGACAAATGGGCAGATAGAGAACATGAATAACTGTTGTGTGGTGTCTGTAGGGATCCTCCAGCTGAAATTGGTGTGTGTGTGTGTGTGTGTGTGTGTGTGTGTGTGTGTGTGTGTGTGTGTGTGTGTGTGTGTGTGTGTGTGTGTGTGTGATCACAGCCAAGTTGAGTACTAGCTCTACATCATGTTGTGTTGGACAGGTGTGTGCCATGCATGGTAGAGGTGGCAGTTCATTGTTGTTGAGAACTGGCTCTGCCAACAGTTGCACTATCACCTCCACACCCACAGTCAGTGCTGCTACCTGAATATGACTGATATCTGCTGGGTAACCTCCCTTCATGGGGCCGCCCAGGACCATGACCTTATAGTCTGCCATGCTGGGTGCGGACAGCACACTCACTGACAGATCAACGTAAGTACTGCCACTATGCAAGTATGATAGGGCATGGCCACATTGGCTGACAGCTGATGATGTGGCTGACCTATGCCCATGAGGATGCCATTCCCCTCCCAGCAGGCATTCCGTCACAGACACTGCTCGTTCCATGACAGACACCCCTTGTCCCAGTGTGTCATTCATCTGATCCAGTGAATTAGCAACACAGTGAAGGCAGTCACACATGTCAGACTGTACCACATCCACAACCCTAAACATTTATCTGGACCACCTATGGGAACATGCTTGTGCCTTCATGATGGCTCTAAATATATGTTGAGTGGCACAGAAAGAGACACCTGCAACAGGTGGAGGAGGGACAGCAGGCCCCCTACAACCACCCCTATAAATCCTCCTGTGTGGCACCTCACCCATGCCTTGGCAACAGCCAGACTCAACATGCACTGAAACCACAGTAGCCACACTTTCCTGATAAATGTCCTCACCCTCCACCTGTCCAAGATCTGTGGGCTCAGTGGACTAGGTAGGCACAGGCATACTGGCTGTGTCCAATGTAAATGCAGGGGATGGTTGTTTGTCAACCTCTGTGTCAGATTCAACCTCTGCACCCTCCCCCCAACTGTGCCACCATCATCATGGCTCAGTCTATTAAATGCCTTGTGTGCTGTACATTTGGATGGTGCAGTGATGCAGCAGTAGTGTTGTCACCTCACAGCAAAAGGTTCTCCGGTTCAATTCTCAGCTGGGGTGCCTTCTGTGTGGAGTCTGCATGTCCTCCCTGCATTTGTATGGGTTTCCTCTGGGTAGTCCGGTTTCCTCCCATGTTACAAAGATATGCATCTGGAGCATTTCTCCTCAGGCCTCTGCTGAAAATTGGCTCTGTTCCAAGTCTGACTTTCCTTGTAAACGAAAATGTCAAATAAAAAAAATAAATAAATAAATTGTCAAACTCTGCTGCTACACTGACATCAGGTTGCACAGGGCCCACAGTTCCACTGTAAGAATAACCTGTGATAAAAAACAAGACACACAGGAATACATTAATAGCAACACTACTATAGTGCAATATATGCTAATAAAGTAAAAATGCAGCCACTATTACAGGCTGTCCAGCAATACACACAACATGCCTGAGATTAAACTCACACACTGCAATATTTCTTTAAATTGATCAGCAGTACTGACATCAAACTATTTGGCTTACCAACTACAGAAGGCAAGCTTTTCTGGAGGCCTGATAGTCCTGAAAGAAGTTTAACCAGAGGGAAGGGCAACAATGTCAAAATCAACTGTAACACAAGGGGTAATACATCTTCCCCTTTATAGCTGCAGTAAACAAGCATTTAAACAACAATGTGGCTGACAACTCCAAGCTAAGCTTATGACCACAGCAATCGTCAATCCCCTCAACCAAATAAATACATGTGACAGAATTAATTTATTAATTTAAATTCACTAATTATACAACAGTATTAAACAGTTCAGATAACAAGACCTACCTGGAAGCTCCTCTTGGGATGTGGTTGGTATGTCCAACATGCTGGATCCCACATCCAGCACATGGTGGATTTCAGTTTCCTATGAGCTTTGTGTGGTCCTTAAGTTAGCTAGGAACTGCTCACTGGGAGTCAGTGGTAGTTTCCTAGCAGGGCCTCCACCTGTAACCAAAAGGTCATGGCCTACTGCAGCTGCTCTCCCTCTTGCAGCTGTGATCATATCAGTGACCCTGTGGCACATCTGTTCATAGGTTCTGCCATGGCCACCCACAGCATTCACATCGGCAACAATTTGCTGCCATATCACAAGCCTACATCCCATATTTTGTCTTCTCATTTGCAGGAGGAAAACACCATGTTGCTGAAAACCTTAAATTATTATATTGCTTTCAGCATCTGTAAAGAGTCTTAGATGCAGATTCACACTTCTTAATGCCATGATTGTAGTCCTAAAAGAAAACAAACATATAATACACATAAGTATCACATAGCTACAAAATATTGTTTATGTATACAACAGAAAAGGTAGCCAATTAGTATTACCCAGTGGTAAAACATAATACAGTCTGGAGATGTGAAATACTAACAACAGGCAGAATGCAAAACAAGGAGAATAACAAGAGCAAGATATCCTTGTTAGTGCTGTAACAGTAACTCACCTTAGTCCGCACCCCCACAAAAGAACAGGCAAATGACCCTTCTGGCTAAAAAAATATCTTTGAAATGCTATAAGTGCTGTCAAAGGACCTGTCCCTGAAACATTTCTACATATTTTTCACACATCAGTCATTTCCATTTATTGTAATGTCTTGCCAGTCATGTCTACCTCCAAAATGGCTGGAAAAACATGACCATGACATCAGTATACATCTAACTAATTCATATGCAGTATGTAGGTGACAAAATAGAACCATACGTTGTTGAGAATGAGTACTTCTCTGTATAGATATTATGAAGAAAATGCTTGTTCACAATGTTACTAACATCAGCTTGCCTAGCTTCAGGGTTGCCTTTTTATATGGTGTACATTATTAATGGACTGCAGCTGTGAGGGATTACTGCTTGGGAGGGGGAAATCACAACAGCACTGCAGGCTGCTTTACTTCTACTGGGTGTGTCAGCTTAGATCTAAAAAGTGTTACATGTAAGGTTGGAAATGTAAGTAAGCAGCACACATTTCACAGGTTATGTCCCTTAACATCCAAACCTGGCCTTCATTTCTTGACAGATGCATATTATATGATTTTCAATTCATATCATCTCACATTTTAAGGACAATGATATAGAATGGGTTGCACAGTGCATGTCTCAGAGTACTCTGGCAGAGTTTGCCATGTGTGACTGGCTCTACCGTGTTGCCCATTCACAGCATTTGAATGAATGAGATGTGGAAACGAGGGGTGTCGGTTATGGGATGAGCAGAGTCTGTGATGGAATGTCTGCTGGGAGGGGAACAGCATCCTCATGGACATAGGTCAGCCACATTATCTGCTGTCAGCCAATGTGGCCATGTCCGATCAGTCTCACATAGTGCCAGTACTTCCCATGCTCCAACAGTGAGTGTGGTGTCCACACACAGATGTGGCAGGCCATGGGGGTTGTGCTTGTGGGTGTCCCTGTGAAGGGAGCTAGTCCAGCAGACATCAGTCACTTTCAGATAGCAGCACTGCATCTGACCATGGTCTTCGACATCAATGTGCCAGTGCAACTCCTGCCAGAGCCAGTTCTGCTGAATGGGGATGCCACCAATAGACTGCCACCTCTACTATACACAAATCATACCTATCTGACAGACCCAGACATAGAGCAAGCACAGAGCTTGGCTGTGGCCATGCACACACTCAGCCAACTATTTCACCTGGAGAACAACTACAGACACACATACCACAGTTACTCATTTAGTCTCACTGGCCATTTGTTGTTTTATACATATGTCTGCCTTCTTCTCTTTCTAACTCACACACACTCACTGACTTTGTGTGTCAGCATAGGCTTCGTGACCCCTACACCCCCCCCAAAAAAAAAACATGTGCAAGGGATGATAACTGTGCCATATCTTTCTTTTCTACCTTTTGGATTCAAGGATACAAATGCCTTTTGTCTGATGTTCACTGTGCAGACATAACTTATTGCTTACTATATCTGCATTTATGTTGTTGAAGTGGTCATTATACCCTTGAACTTACATTCTACTTGAAAAGTTTAACAGTTTATAGCATCAAAATGTCGCAACCTTATACTTTCACCTGTGAAGGTTGTGAAGTAAGAAACTGCAATGTGTATCATTAATTTCTAACTTCCCTATTTAAGTATTTCCCAGTACAAACATATGGTGCACATTATAAGTCACACCATCATATTCAGATATTAGGATTGTATGACAGCATTGTCTTGAAACCTGATCAGAACAGTAAAACAGTGTAATGTTCTCTTTTGCATTACCCTCACCAGACATATGGAGTAGCCGGCTTGACCACAGGCCTTTCTCATCAACATAACACAGGTTACAAACCATGCCAATTATTTATGTGGATAGATTACAAGCCATGTCACTGTAATCTGTGTGGTATAGGATGTGGTCATATCTGCTTGGCCTCCAGCTGGCTGTCTGGCCATGTAGTGTTGGGATTACTGCAGATCCAAAGCTATCATATAGCTGATGACATCAGCAGAGTCTGTTGAGGCCAGAATAAGTGTCCCACATGCTGGTCTAAAAGGCTGTCAGTAATGTCAAGCAACAGCTAACAGACACATACATTCACACAGACAGTTGATTACAATGAGAATATAACCCCTACCTAAGTACAGATGCTACAGAACACAGTACCTTATGCATGCATCACAGCTCATGTCTGATGTAGAGTGTGTCAGACAACAGTTTATAGCTGATGACATCAGCAGTGCCTACTAAAGACAGAATAAGTGTCCCACATGCTGGTGTAAAAAGCTCTTCATAATTTCAAGCAATAGCTCACAGACACACGCAGTTGACTGCAGTGAGAATAGAACCCCTACCTATCTAGGTACACAGATTACAGAACACAGTACTTAACACAAGCACCACAGCATGTCTGACTTTTACAGGAGTGCAGGTGAACTTATAGTAGATGACATCAGCAGGCCATGTGGGAGACAATAGGATGGCTGCATGAAATGGATGTGTAGGCTTGTGCAAGTATCAAAATACTGGCAATCCATGCCTTGGAGAAGTAACTATAGGATACCACATCTACTCTGATGACTAGACACACACATATACACAGTCAATTGCAGTGAGAACTGAACGCCTACATAAGTGTGGAGAATACAGAATACAATACTTACTGCAAGCACCATGACACAAGTCTGATTCCTACAAGAGTGCAGGTACACTTATAGTAGATGACATCAGCAGGCCATGCTTTGCACAACAGCTTGGGAGGCCGATCTAGGCACATAGATTCATAGAGTTATATGGGGCTAGTGGCCTAATAGCAATAATATCACTAGGCAGTTTAGAAGCCAAGCTGTGTTGCAGTACAAGTACCCTTATTGACCACAGATGGATGTTTGAGTTTAGCAGAGAGAGGTTGTGAGTACCACCAACTGGCACTGTCCATGATGGAGCACACAATATTATATATTACACTTTGTAGTGTGGTGGATATATGTATGGAAAAAGTCTCACATTGCTATAGAATGGAAGCCCATGGCAAATACTGATATACTAAAATTAGCACTTTCATTCTATTTTATTAACCAAGAACTTCTTCAGAAATGAATATCATTCATAACCAACATTTTTAAAAAGACCACTTAAAACAGACTCACTCAATTAGTTTTCATGTATGAAATCTTTTTCATAAAACCTTTAAACCTTTAAAAAAGAATTAGAATTATAACTTTTTTGCTAAAATAAAACATTTTAGGTTGATATATTCATTAATCCTTGGCTTACGGTCGGCTGCTAGCCTAATTTGTCACTCTGCTTTGTGACTCTCAAATTTAACATTATAATTTCCAATATAACCTACTGTGTTGACCTGGTCCAGTAAAAAAAAAATAAATTTCTTAAAATTGTCAAATGTTTGTGAATGTTTTGCTAAGGCATTGTTTATGTCCTTTTGTTTTATGGCTTGTGTATGTTAGTAAATTATTTTTCTGAGTTTGTGCACTGTCTTACCTATGTAAAAACTAGTGCATGTCTCTTACCTAGCTAAAGAAACTATGCCTTGTAAATCACAATTAAACCTACCCCTAGCCATTATAGTGCTCTCTACCCCATGCACAAAAATACCAGTACAATTACTGATATACTTACAGTATCTACATTTTCCACATTTAAAAGTACCATGTGGAAATTTATCACTTGTATTAATATGGTTATTCATTTCTAACCAACTTTTGATGTTAAATGATTTTTTTGTGTGTAAAACTAGGAACATTACCTAAAATGTCAGCCATGTCTGGATTACCTAGAATGATTTTCCAGTTATCCTGGATAATTTCTCTGATAGCTGATGAATCAGTGCTAATAGGAAGGGGAAACGCTCCCCTAAATTAATTTTGAATATTTCTTGTAGTCTCCATGTGATTTTGATTAGAGTTAAAACAAAATAATTGGCTTTCCGTTGCTGGTCTTTTCAGAATGGGCTGAGCTGTACTTTTTCTAAGTTCTACCACGTCTTCTTTGATGTCACTTAATAATTTCTTAGAATATCCACTCTGGATAAACATTTGTGCTAATAATTCGACTTCTGATTCGAAAACAACCTCCCCACTTGTTACTCTACTCAATCTTAAAACTTGACCTTTAATTACTCCTTCCTCATGTGAAACAGGTGTTGACTAGAATGGTGTAAATAGTTGTTAACAAATGTATCTTTCCTATAAATTTTACTGTGGACCATACCAGTAAGGACATCAATTTTTAAACTGATGTCCAAATAATTTAGCATTTTCCCCATTCCACTGATGGTAAACCTTATAAACCCAGTACTACTATTCAAGTAATCAAAAATTTGTGGAATTCATCAATTGTACCTTTCCAAATAAAAAATAAATCATCAATAATTTGCCTGTACATCAATATCTTATTATAATATTCATGTTTGACAATGTGAGTGTGTTCCCAGACAGCCAATACTAAGTTGGCATAAACAGGGGCTATCCTAGCCCCAATAGCCACTCCTGTTTTGTTTGTATATCTTTTTTTGATATTCAAAAAAATTATTATAGAGAACAAACTAACAATCTTTAACAATAAACAAATAGTGTTGATCTGAGTGTTCTGCGTAGTGGAAACGGTACTAAAATGATCTCTGACATGTTCTATACCTTCCTGATGAGGAATAAAAGTATACAATGATATAACGTCAATAGAAATAAAAAAACTTCCATCAAAATTTCTCACACTGTTCAAAAGTTCCAACAAGTGCCAGGAATCCCTAAGGTAAAAAGATGATCTTTGTACAAACGGATTTAAAGTATGATCTAAAAAAAACAGATATAGGCTCTGTTTTAGAAAAAATCAGCCAAGACAATAGGCCTAAATGGTGTTTTTTTTTTCTAGCTTTTTGTGTACCTTAGGGATAGCAAAAAAAACAAGCCATCTTAGGTTGACCTACCTTCAAAAAATATATAAATCATGATCTATTTCATTTTGGCACAATACATCAAACAATACAATATCAATGTTGGAAAAGTGTCTAGAAACAGTTTCTGTTGAAACTTTCTCGTAACTAGAACTATTTGCTAATAATTCTAAAATGGCCTGACTGTATGTGGAAGTATTCATAATAACTACTGCACCACTTTTATCAGCTTTCATGATGTGAATATGCTGGCTTCCACTGAGTTCTTTAAGAGCCTCCTTTTCTGACAAAGTTAAATTATAAAACTTTGTCTTTTTACCAGTATATTTTCTTAGTTCATCCTCACAAAATTCATAAAACACTTGTAAAGTGTGATGAAGAGAGAGGGTATAAGTGCTTCTGATAAAGGAGTCATTGATTGCCTTTAAAATTAGGAACATCCTTAAGCAAATACCTTAAATTTGATACCTTAAATTTAATTTGCACACAAACAACTTAAGGTCAATAATCACTTTCACCAGGTCTGCACTTTGTGTGGGAATAAAAGTAAAACCTTTTTGTAAAACTGATATATGATCTTGAGTAAGACTAAAATCACTGGAAAAAGTACTGATACCCCAGCGTTGTAGTGCTTGGTAGTGTGGGGGCACAACACATGAATGTATTGTAAACAAATTATGTATAGTTAGATCGGGCCCTTGGTTTGTAATGTTTCCACATGTTGTTATATGTCAGACAAAGGAAATGGAGAGTAAACACCAATAATGAAGCCTGATATATACAGTCCCATAGCGCAACAAGCAGCTGGTTTGGCAATGGTGAACAGAGTGTACATGCATGCAAGATACACTTATTTGCTCAAAGGTAAGCAGTGTGCAAACATGAGCTGCGTTGCAAATATCTGACAGTTCCATCTGTACTCCAGGCCTGCTTTTTGCAATGTCCAGGAGCATTAATTGAGTGTATCCGGTTTATATTTGTGGCTGTCTGCTTCTTATATTGTCTGGTTTGTCCTGTTTCTGCAATGCAGTGCTTTGAGCAAACTAAATGAGCGTAGCCAAACCTGTTATTTACAAAACAAGTATATCCAGCTGACACAGCAAAAATTCCACCAGAAGTCATGTTTAGTTCAACAGCTATTAAAACCACAGAAAAACAATAAAAATGCGAGTGCTTTCATGCCTATCACAGGTGCTTCCTGAGATCTAATACACAAAAGTTAAAACATTCCTTAAGTGCTCATTTTTTAATCTGGTCAGGCTAAGGCACTAGATCTCAGCACAAGTCTTAAAGGTACAGAACCATTTAAACCACAGTCAGCATGCAGTTCTAAAATCTATTTTGTCTGTACACATTCAGTTTTAGTTTTAATGTCACCTCTTCTAATACTAGGTTTAATCAACTCTAGTACCAGAAACATAATTCTATTGGTAGAATCAGTAGCTACAACATGCCTAACAAGGGCATTTCTAATATCTTTCTTAGAGATATCATTATTATGCTCATGTATCCTGTCCCTTAGGACTCTGTTCATTTTAACAATGTAATAACATTCACAAACCTTGGAGATAGCACGATACACTACTTTGAACTTTTACAGTTCACATAAAAGTTAAATTGGTAAATACATCCAGTCACAATATTCTTGTAGCTATTACTACTGTTTGCATACTTAACACGTGTTACAAGATTTACATGGATACATCCCTTTCTGGCTTGATAGCAATTCATTCTTACTCCTTGCCAGTTTATAACACAATAACTGTTTAAAGGACTGACTGTTCTTAAAACAAAAATTAGGAGTATCACCCAAAATTTTATTGTATTTCTCATCAGTAGTGAGAAGGAAATGCTGCGCTTTCTGTGTGCCCTTCTTCAGTTACCATAAATGCTGAGACTCTTAGTTTGGCTAAAGACTGTACCACTCCTTTAAATACTTCTGTCTCAGATATACAGAATACACCTGTCAATAACATTGTACAGCTTGCTGTGTCTACTTCTGATCTTAAGAAGTCACCTTTTGTTGGATTTACAACTTCCGGAGTTGATTAAAGGGAAGATACTAGGAAAAAGGAATCACTCCAGCAGTGGAAATTGCATGGAGCAAAACAGAACCTGAGGGAAAACCCAGTTGGATCTAGGACTTGCAGTCCAAAGCAAGATTCTGCAGCCTTGATTTTCAACATTTCATCTGTTGTTCTCACTGAAGAGCAAGTAATAGTCCTTAATAAAGGACTGTCTTTTATACCTGCTCAAAGTTCAGTAGTGAGTCACAGAGGAAGCTAAAGAAACAAGGAGAGACTGGGATTTTGGATGCAGGCTTTTAAGGAGAATAATAATCATGCAAAATATTATATCCATAAAGTAGCAGGAAGTATTCTAAGAACTAAACCAACACGGGAATGGAAAAAAGAGATTCTGCCAATAGGGATGACTGCAATTAGGGATACCGACATTAGGCAAGAGGGAGGAAGAACTTATTGGAGAAAATTGGCAAAGGAACCAAGATACTGGGAGCAAATAACTAGAAAGGGAAAGATGATACAATGGGAAGACACCAAGAATTTAGTTGCCTTCCCTATCAGGGATCGATATCAGTGTATAGGCAAAGAGAACAAAAGACCAGCACTGATAGAATTTTAATAGAATCTAGAACAGAAGCTGCCATTAAAAAAGGAATAATTAGTTGAGCATATAAAATATTGCATGATAACTATAGGAATCAATAAGAGGAGGTTAAAAAGGATTGGGAAGAAAGACTAGATAAGAAAGTCACAAAGAAACAATGGGAGGATATATGTATGTCTCCCAAATATGCAACAAAATATAGAAGATTTAGGATTTTTGCCTGGAAATTTTTACATAAATATTTTATATCCCAATTAGACTCCAGAGAATTTTTCCTCAGGCAGACAATAAATGTTGGAGATGTGAAGGGGAAGAAAGAGGTAATTGGGAATATATTTTTTGAAAATGTGGTGAGTTGGCAGACTTTAAGGATTCCCTGCAGGATGCACTGTCGGAGACGCTGGGTGGGCAGACTGATCTGATAAGGAAGATAATTTTTCTGAGCTATGATACAGAATTGGAATTGCCTTGACATGGTAAGGCTTTGCTGTGGCTAATAATGGTGGCTGCCAAAAAATAATTACTAGAAAATGGAAATCAAAATCTAAACCAACTATACTGAAAGCAATTAATAAAGTAACACAGATAAAACAACTTGAATTGAGATCTTCAGAAAAGGGGAGTAGCAAACTACATAGAAAAAAAAATGGAATTGTGGGAACAATACATAGAAGGGAGGAATGAGGTCTAAAAGGTGGCAGAACTTAAATGAGCTATATAATGTCTGAGTGAGTGATTGGGTAGATTATAAATGATGTATAATGTTTGCAGCTGGGAGTATGTCAGTATGGTTTCTATATTACAAGATTGAATGCTTAAGTGATCGAACACCTAAACATCAAACTTGTAATATCAAAAGAAAAAAACAGCGAACAGCCAATTTAATGCAGGAAAAGATTTCCCTTGGCCGTTTTGTCTACTGTAGAGCAATCTCAGAGTTGGTATATTTAGTTAGGAGGGGTGTGGGGGGCACAGCCCCCCCACTTATTTTGGGTATAAAGTCATTTTATTTTTTTTCTGTGGCCAACTGACATGTTTTCCTGTGCCGTTCGACATTTTGGGGTTCGATATTACCAGTTCGATGTTTAGGTGTTCGATCACCTAAGCATTTGATCTTGTCATAATATAGCCATGACTAGGATTGTGTCGGTGTGGTTTGTTTTCATTTACATAAATGTATGATTGCCTATGTAGTAAGTGATGGTTTAATAAAGATATTGCTTGTTTTAAAAAAGGCAGGAATTGAATAATTTATGTAATATTGCTTAGGTTATATGATATATAGCAATATATGTGAAGTATAATATTTATGTTAATATAGTTTGATTACTTTAATTTGAATATAAATTTGCCCATGTCACAAGTGATAATTCAATAAAAGTATCTGAAAAAAATCACAGCTGACCGAAAAAAAAGTTCAGTAGTGAGTGAAGTTTTATTAGATTTAAGACTTTTTGTGAGAAACTTTTCTCTAAAATCTATTTATGGTAGCGCACAGTCCCAGAATGTTACATTTAAAAAAAACAGTCAATTTGTTCCAGTTAATGCACCCCTGGCTGAAGCTTTTCTTAGAGTGTGTGAGCACAATATTAGAGAAGCATTCAGTCGTAACATAGGAAACTTTTTTACAACTTGACTGAGACTGAATTTCATGCTGTTCATAGGTTCATAGGTAGGTACTAGGCTATCGGCCCAAGGGCCTAAGTAAGCCTAGCTAACAAGGTTCCCTGGCTTATGCCACCCAAGAAAGTTATTTTCCTGTGCCCCTGTTGAGCCCTGTTTATGAATTAATATTGTTTGAACATCTGCAGGTTTCACCAGCTGATAAAGGGAGTAGGATTGTGCTAATGGACACTGCCAAATATTTTGAGAGCATGTCTAGCATGCTGAATGATGTCTCTACTTGCCAGAAACTTAGTAATGTAGATGTTAATGTACTTTTGAATGATATACAGGTGAATTTACATGAATTGCTTATGGGAGGCACCATTGGGAGAGATCTATATGAATATATTTTGTTGAGTAACCCACTATACCGATTATTTATGGCCTCCCAAAAGTGCATGAATGTTTAAGAGACCCACTCTTGATACCTATTGTTTCAAATCATGGATGGGCTAATGAATCATTCTCTATTTTTATTGAGAAAAGGTTATATCCAGTGGTTGATAAAATAGCTAATGTACTGAGAGACACAAAGCATTTTCTTTTGTTGTTGTATAATTGGTCAACCTACTTTAATGGAACTGATTTTTTGCTTGTAACCATGGATGTGACGCCACTGTTTAAAGTGATTCCTAATGGCATTGGTATTGACTTTGTTAGATTGTTTTTCTGTCAGATCATTCAGGATATAGTACTACACAGATACAATTGTTATGCACCTTACTTAAGATTATATTAGAGCATAATGTTTTTGTATTTGGTTATCAACTTTATCTACAGAAAGTTGGAGATGACATGGGCACAATGTGTGCCAATAGCTGTGCTAATTTAGTCATGGCTTATTGGGAATCTCTGTATGTGTTGGCTGACCAGAATATCTTTCTTCAGTTCATCCCCTTTTATACTCATTGTGGATGATGTATTTTTTATTTGGACATGTCACAAGTTATGCTGACAGATTTTATGGAGTATTTGCAGAATACTACGAGTTTTCTTAGTTTCACTGTCTTCTTTTTCTTCTTCTTCTTCTACTTCTTCTGTTGGCTGCTCCCATTAGGGGTTGTCACAGTGGATCATCTGTTTCCATTTCTTCCTGCCCTCTGCATCTTTTGTTTTGAAATGGAAAAAAGGCACCTCACCTTTCTTAATCACCCCTACCGGAATACCACAGGGGTCCATCCTCGGACCAATGCTGTTTAATATCTTTATCAATAACTTTCACTCTGCTATTCCTAATGCCAAAGTCATCCAATATGCAGATGATGCTACGTTAGTCTGCTCTGCCTCTAACCTCCCTGAACACCTATCTAAAACTCAGACTGCCTTCTCAACTACTGAGATCTGGATGCACCAAAATCACCTTTCTCTCAATGCTAACAAATTTAAAATACCACTATTCACACCATCAAAATCTTTCTCTTTTGATAAAAATTCCTTCCAAGTCCTTAGCCAAAGCAACTCTCCAACTGAAGTTGCTCCCTTTGCAAAACTTCTCGGTGTAACTATAGACGAGTACATCAAGTTCAACATCCATATTCAGCCACATATAAAGAAAATCCACCAAAAACTAGGTATGCTATACAGGAACAACCACTTCCTCTCTACTTCTATCAGGCATCTGGCCTCCTCTTACCTCCTTCCCTCCCTTCTGTACAGCACCCTGCTACTAACTATCCTATCCTCTTCAATCACTTCCAAGCTTGAAAGCTGTTATAACAAAATTTCTAAATTTGCCACCAAAGCCAAACATTCCACTCATCACTGTGTTACCCTTCAATCCCTTAACTGGTTAGAATTCACAAATTACCTGGACTTCCTCCAGTTCACTACAGCACATAGACTAATATTAATCCAACCAAATGCCCCACTCTAACTAACATCCTTCCCCCCATACACTCCAAATTGAACTCTCAGATCTGAACACTAAAACTTAATTACTGTCCACAAACCTAAACGTACTGCTGAACAACTTCTCCTCTCCTTCTCCTTAGGTAAGAAATGGAACTCTCTCCCTTCCACACTAAAGACAATGTCAAAGAAAAACAACTTCAAAAAGTACAGTTGTGTACAGTTACCATAAATGTAGATGTTCAAGTGTATTCACTGTTGCAGTCATCACATTTGGGTTATCCCTGCCAGGGTAGCCCTCAGCTGGCCCGAATACCAGAAGCTTAGTATTTCTGCACTCCAGGACTGATGTCAGGTTGTCAATTGTATAAAAACAGGCAGCCAATGCCATTACATCAGTTTTTCTTGCCCTAACTGTCAGGAGCCCCCAATAAGAAGCTAGGTTATGGTGGAAGAACACCACCAGTAAAACGTAAATACCAAAAATTCCTTGTAAGGATAGAGAGAGAGAGAGAGAGAGAGACAAGGGGGGTGGAGGGAGGGAAACCAGGACTGCAACAGTGAATACACTCAAACATCTACATTTATGGTTAATGTACACAACTGTACTATGTTCTTCGTGTTTCACTGTTGCAGTCATCACATTTGGGTTGATTCCCAAAGCTGAAGAAAAGGGTGGAGGCAGTCAAGAAGACTGGGGGCTGGCTAGGATACCCTGCAAGACTGCAGTGGCAAAGCCTGCCCTGGATTTGGAGAAGATAGGCAGGTGGTAATGCTTGGTGAAAGTATGAACAGATGTCCATGTTGCAGCCTCCAGGATGTCCCTGGTGGGGACCCCTCTGAGGAAAACTGCAGAGGTGAAGGTTGTTCTGGTGGAATGTGTCCTCACCCCCTTGGAGGGGAGGTTTTCCATGCTGTTTGTATCAGAAATGGATGCAATGTGCTATCCATTTGGAAATTGTTTGCTTGGATATGGCCTTGCCCTCTGCTTCTGCAGCAAAGCTGACTAGCAATTGATAATGTTTTCTAAAGGATTTAGTCCAGTCTAGGTAGAATCTGAGCTGTCTGTGCACATCTAGAGAGTACAGAATCCTTTCCCCCTTATTTTGTGGGTTAGAGAAAAAGGTGGGCAAATGAATGGATTGGTTGAGAGCCACACTGGACAACACTTTTGGCATGAAGAATGGGTTAGTCCTGAGGGAGACCCTGTCAACATGGAAAATGATGAATTGCTCTACAGCCATAAGTGCTTGCAGTTCTGATACTCTTCTAGCTGAAGTGATGGCCAGAAGCAAGGCTGTCTTCTAAGAGAGAAATTTTAACTCTGCTGAAGCTGCAGCAGAGCAGCCATAAGTGCTTGCAGTTCTGATACTCTTCTAGCTGAAGTGATGGCCAGAAGCAAGGCTGTCTTCTAAGAGAGAAATTTTAACTCTGCTGAAGCTGCAGGTTCAAAGGCAGCAGGGTGAGCTTTTCCAACACAAAGTTTAGGCCCCAAGCTGGGGTAGGGCTCTTCTGGGTGGCCTCAAGTTGTTAGCCCCTCTTAGGAACTCTTTGATGAGAGGGTGCGAGAAAAGAGGTGGCTCTGTGCTGAAATGAGCAGATATGGCAGAGGCATGAATTTTAATGGAAGAGAAGGATAGACCCTTGTGTAGTAGGTCTGCCAGGTAATCCAGGATGAGAGGTAGGGAGGGCTGTGCCATTCTGGCTCCCTTAGCTGGATCCAGGTAAAAAACCTTTTCCACTTGTCAGCATAAGACTTTCTAATGCTGGAGCATCTGGTCTCACATATAACATCTAGAACTTGTTTGCTTAGACTGGCAGCTTGAGGAGAGGTCAGGGAACAAGTCAGGCTGCCAGATTGAGGATCTGTAATTGGGGATGTATGAATTCTCCACTCCTCTGGGTCAGGAGTGTTGAGATCTGGGGTAGGTGCCATGGTGGCAGGGGTGACAAGCTGCGCATTAGCAGGTACCAGTGCTGTCATGGCCAGTCTGGGGCAATCAGAATTGTCCTCAGTTTTTCCTCCCTTATTTTGAGCAGTACCCTTGAAATGAGTGGTAGAGGGGGAAATGCATAGACCGAGAGGTTTACCCACTGGAAGGATAGAGCATCCACTTTCCAGGCCTTGCTGTGAGGTTCCTTGGTGCAGAATTTGCTGAACTGATGATTGGAGTGGGAGGCAAAGATGTCTATCTTTGGGGTGCCCCATTTCTGGGTTACAAGGGTGAAGGTTCTTTGGTCTAGCTGCCACTCATGTGGGTCTAACAGGTTTCTGCTTAGGTTGTTTGCCAGAGAGTTTAGAGAGCCTGGCAGGAATTATGCTAACAGGTGTAGTTGCATGGCTGAGGCAGTGTGCCAAAGGGTCATGGCAAGCCTGCACAGAGGATAACAGTGAGTCTCTCCCTGCTTGTTGATGTACCACATCATCGTGGTGTTGTCTGTTTTGATCAGTAGAGGACCTGGAGAGAGAAGGGGTCTGAAAGCTGTCAGGGCATGCTGAACAGCTAACATCTCTTTTTGGTTGATGTGCAGATGTATTTGATTTGGGCTCCATTGGCCCTGAATGCACCTGCCGTCCAGGTGTGCACCCCAGGCATAGTCTGATGTGTCTGTGGTGAGGGTCTGGGTGGCATGGGGTAGTGAGGAGGGAAGTCCCTTGTTGTGGTAGCATGCTGATGCCCAGCAAAGAAAGTATTTCCTTAGACAAGGTAACATTGGTATAAGAGTTTCCAGGTCTTGAGAGTGCTGACACCAAAGACTTTTAGGTACTATTGTAGTTTCATCTGCAGTCTGACATATGGAATGAGTAGAATGCAAGAAGCCATGAACCCTAGAGCTTGCAGGATTTTCCTTGTGGTTAACTGAGTCCTGGTGGCTAGTCGAGAGAAGTAGATTGTCAGGTAGGTTTGTTTTTCTGCTGTAAGGAATGCCATCTGGAATATTGTGTCCAGGCTTGCTCCCAGTAATACAATTTTTTGTTTGGGTACTAGTTTTGATTTCTTTTCATTGATAGTATACCCCAGGGAGGTCAGTAGGTCCATTACAAAGGTCAGGTGCTTTAGCAGCTTTTCCTGACTGTCTGCCTGAATCAGACAGTTGTCTAAGTATGGGTAAATTTGAATATTTCTTTGTCTGCAAAAAGCAATGGCAGGAGCCAGACATTTTATGAAAACTCTGGGAGCAGTGGATAAGCCAAAGGGAAGCGCAAAGAACTGAAATTGCAGTGATCCTGTTCTGAAATGTAGGTATTTCCTGCATGATTCCCTGATTGGGATGTGTAGGTAGGCCTCTTTTAGGTCTAGGGTGGCTAACCAAGCAAACTTGGAAAGCATAGGAAGAAGCTGCTGGAGGGTGGTCATTTTGAATTTGGGTATCACCAGAAAGGTGTTTAGAATGGATAGGTCGAAGATGGGGTGTCATGTGCCCTCTTTTCTGGGTACCAGGAAGAGTCTGGAGTAGAAACCTTGGCCTATCTGTTCTGCAGGAACATGCTCTATTGCCCTCATATAGAGGAGGGAAAGGACTTGCTTTTTGGCCTCTACCCACTGGTTTGAGGGAAGATCTGGGAACCCTTTTGGGGTTGGCAGAGTGTGAAAATAAAATATGTATCCCTAGGATATTATGTTGAGGACCAGCAGTCGTTGGTGATGTTGGCCCAGTTGCTTACATGGAAGGATAGTTTTCCTCCTAGGGGCAAATGCAGGTGGGCAGAGGGAGGGGGTGGAAGTGTAAAGTCATTGTGAGCTCTTACCATAAGGGGGTGGCTTTGCACTCCCTGGTTTTGAAGAGGAGGAACTCCATTGTTTAGATCTCTGCATTCCCTGGGGCTGTTGTCTGGGGGAGGGGCCTGCTTCCTCTGGATCTGGTCTGAGCTGACCTGGGGGGACAGGAAAGGACCAGTGCTTGGAGGGGCAATGCCTACTGAACTTCGGTGGCTGGACCTGTAAGAAGTCTTTACCATCTTTTTAGGACCTCTTCTGCCTTGGAGCCAAATAAGCTGTCTTTGTGCAAGGGTGCGTCCAATAATTTGGATTTGACATGGTCTGGCAAGGTCTGTTCTTTAAGCCAAGCATGTCTTCAAAGTACCAAATGGGTCTATATTAGAACATCAACTTTTTAAAATGTTGAATGTTCTAATATCGACCCCTATTCAGCGAACGCTGACAATATCGAACATGCAGAACAGCAAATTTTTTTCCCAGGGAAAAAATTTGCTGTTCCAACACCCATACACACAACACAAGCACACTAAACAAACAGCAATCCACACACATACACCTAAAATCCTACATCTAACCCTACTCTAAACTGTACATACACCACTAGCTATCCACTTACCTTAAACCAAACCCTAACCCTAAGGTCCATTACTATCGCACACTCACCTCACCTGTGCCCTAACCCTAACTCACCTACCTCTCCCTAACCCTCACGTCCACACAATTGCACACTTACCTGATCCCGACCCGTAACTTTCCACCACAGTGCTGAAAATAGCAAAGCCACAGGAAAGGCCAACCGAATTCCTTCCCTAGGAAGAAATTTGGTGTTCTGCAGCTTCGCTGTTTTCAGCGTTCGCTGAATAGGGGTCGATATTAGGACATTCGAAGTTGTGAAATTTCGATGTTCTAATATAGACCCATACCAAACCAGTGACTGCTGCCCTGCAAGATGCTTCTAGGACATCAAAACCACATTGTAAAGTGTGCTTAGTTACTTGACTTGCAGAATGCATTAACTTTTGTAACTCTTTATTTTCTGCACAAGCAGGGAAAGAAGATATTTTTTGTTTGAGGAGTTCCATGGTATGTTGATGATATTTCAGCATATGGAACTGACAATTTAATGCTCTAATAGCAAGAGTAGCAGAAGTGCATACTTTTTTACCCAATCTGTCTAATGCTCGGGAATACCTATCTGAGGGGGTGAGAGTCTTAGCTGAACTTGCTTTGATTCCTTTAGGTCCTTGAGAGATAACCTCGGGGTCAACAGTAGGATTTTTGAAAAGAAATTTGTGGGAGTCAGGGACTCTATAGTACCTGTCAGGTTTCCTGGGAGCAGGAGGGAGGGTGTCAGGGGTCAGACTGGATTCCATAAAAACATCATCCACAACATCCAGGACAGGAGAAATGGCCAGAGGTCTGTGCTGTGGAAGATCTAAGAATTCCTTGAGTCTCGTTTTTTGACTGAGGATAGTCCTGACATTCCCATTGGAAATGCTCCCTTAAAGTATGTAGGGTTTACCCAAAGGAAAAGTCCTCAGGTGGAGAGGCTGAAGGGATGGATTCCTCTGTATCAGAATCCTCATAAGCAGAGAGGGGTTGCATATCTTCATATTCAGATGCATCAGAGTCATCGGACTCCTGTTCAGATAGAACTACTGGGGACAAGTCTCTTATTCTTTTGGAAGGGGTAGCCTGGCTTCCCCTGATAAGCATTATAAGGTCTTCTGCCATTTTAAGCATTTGAGACTGAGGCAAGGAAGCAGGGGCCTGAGTTTGGGTCATCATTTGTTTGGGTGTGGTTCATACCCTGGGCCTTAGAAACTCAGTTGATTTTGAAAGAACCATAGACACAAAAGAAGTCATCGGTCTGTGTCGAGAATCAGTAGTGTGAAGTACTTCCTCAGAAGCTGGTGCCTGCTCAGCAGCTCTGGATCCATCCAAGGTAGAGACATCCGCAGGGTCCTTAGTCGAAGAAGAGTCTCGCAGCATACTGGACTCCGAAATGGTCTCAGTAGAGGCCTGTGAATCCACAGAAGTGAGCATCAGGGGCTGTGAAAGCACCTCACTGAGGACCAGAGAACTGATGACTAGCTTAACGGAAGCATTGTCGGCAGTTTTGGACCTGTGCTATCTGTCTCTGTCTTTATCCTTAAGTTTTTTTGGAAGATCAGTTGTCAGATGGCTTACTGAAGCCATATCGGAAGTCGAGGACTGAGAGCAAAAATATCTAGCTACAATAAGGGCCCAACAACGTATAGTTCTGATGTTGAACAAAGCACAAAAGTGACAGCAGGGGACATCGTGTTCTGGGCCTAAACAAGCGACGTAGTAGGAATGAAAGTCTCGGTGTGATATTTGCTTTCCACAGGCAAGACCATTGTTAACTTTTTCTGACATCAATAATACCAAAAGGAGTGCAATCACAGGAAGGAAGATCTCCAAAAAGTTGAAATAAACTTTTAATGTCACCAAACATGCACAAAACACTTCCACATTAACGCTCTTCACCAAAAAATCGCGTTTTCGTCTCCTCACTGGACTTCATCAGATGCTAGTACTAATTTAACACACATATTTATATACCTCTAATAAAACTGATAATCCAATAAAAAAGCTTCAATTAAGTTTAAATGCACAAATCAATTCACATTCTAGGCTCATAAATATTCATAAGTTCTTCTTTCTATAAAAATAAATAAAATAATTTATACATCTTCATGTTCTTATAAATAATTAAAAATACTATTGAATAATAAATAAATACATACATAAATACTTAATTATATTTCTAAAATCTTATATTTATAATATAATTATTCATTATTAAGGAAAATACATTTTATAACCCAATAGCTCCATCTATTGGTACAAAATTATATTACAACTAAACTAACATTCATAGTTTAGCTGCCTTTAATTTTAAAAGGGGTAAAATAGACACATGTTCATTTAGACCTGGATGTTTATTTGCTTCTACTGTCAGTTGCCACCACAACTCTCTATACCCGATAGTATCTTCCCATGGACCTCCTCTAATCCCATCCTTTATATGTTCAATTACTAAAAAATGAAATTTACTTTCTTTACATACCTTTGAATGTTTATATAATGCATTTGTTTCTTTTTCCTTTATTATATCATAGGTATGTTCATACACTCTTCTTTTTAAAGTCCTCTCGGTTTTACCTATATAGAAAGATCCACACTTTTCACAGGTGGCAAGGTATACTAAACCCTTTGTCTCACAATTATACATCCCTTTACTACCAATCCATTTCTTTCTACTTTCTATATAGATTTTCTCCTTATTGACCATATAGCTACATTGATTACATTTTCCGCAAGAACATGTACCTAACTTTTTAACTCCCTTAATTTTATTTTGGCCAAACTTTTTTTGTTCCAAGTGATCTTTTATATTACAAGGATTTCTGTAAAGTATTTAGGTGTACCTTAAGGAAGTCCCCCCAGGTCAGTAAGTGCCATAAACCTTTCCCATTCATTAAAAAAGACGGTCCTAATATTATTATTTAAAGCATTAAATTCTAAGGTAAAAGCATGTTGATATTCTCCATTATTAATAAGTACTTCCTCTTTTATTTTTTGTTGTCCATCATTTACTTTTTCTCCTAATATAGGGTAAAATTGATCTGCTCTTTTCCTTTCTACCTCTAGCCTAATATTACTAACACATTCCTTACTATATCCTCTATCTAAAAGCATTCTCTCCAACAAATCACATTCCAATTTAAAATCCTCAGACTTACTTGTCATTCTTGATCCCCTCACAAATTGCCCTTTTACAATATTCTTTTTGCAATGTGTAGGGTGTGCACTATTATAGTGCAAATAAGAATTACAGTATGTCGATTTCCTATATACTTTAGATTCAAAGACATTATTACTTTTATAAATTTCTATATCCAAAAATTGTAGCTTATTTTCTGAAACATTATAAGTGAATTTCAAGAAATCAGAAGTCTCTTTAATGTATGTAAAAAATTCCTTTAATTTTTCTTCCCCACCTGTCCAAAAGATAACTATATCATCCAGGAACCTCTTATATAGGTTCCAACAAGACTTAAACCTAGAATTGAGAATATATGTTTCTTCCCAATTGGCCAAAACTATATTTGCAAATGTAGGTGCACAGGCTGCGCCCATAGCAACGCCTTGGGTTTGTTGAAAGAATTCCCCATTAAATATTAAAAAATTATTTTTCAAAACTATGTCCATCAGAATAGTGCATGCTACTTTATCTTTATGGCTCAATATTCCGTCTTGGAACACTTCTTCAAACATTGCCATACCTTTTGAACAGGGAATAGAAGAAAAGTGATCCACTATGTCTATTGTTATGAATAAAATATTTTTATCATATATCTCTAAATTAACATTTCTTAAAAGGTCCCATGAATCTTTTAAAATAGCTACTTTTTTAGTCCATATATATTTAGTTTTATTGTCAATAAATTTGGCTAGAGGAAATGTCTTAGAACCATCTGCAGACACTATAGGCCTTAATGGGGGATCTTTTGAATTCTTATGTACCTTAGGAATGCCATAAATTACTGGAATTTTAGGTTTATCCACTCTAAGGTAGGAGAGACTATTTCCATCTATAGTCCCTTCATTATGCATAGCTTCTAGTTCTATAGCTATTCTTTTATAAGCTATCATAATTTCATTTTTGGACACCTCTATATATTTTACTTCATCTCTAAGAATTTGATTATTTTTTCCTTCATATACTATAGTATCCATGAAAATAGCTTCCCCACCTTTGTCTGGTTTCATTATTCTAATATTTTTATTCTCCTTCAATTCATTTAACACTCTATATTCTCCTACATGGAGATTCATGGTATACCTAGTTCTCTTATAAACCTTTCTTATTTCATTTTCCATCACATTCTCTAATTTTTTAAGTTGGGGGTGCATAGGGGGATTATAGTAGATGGTTTTGTTAATCTGAAATTATATTCAACTTTGTTCTGAGTATCACCCTTATTAAATATAAGATTCAAATTAATTTTTCTCAGAAATAATTTTAAATCTAAAAGTGTTGAAGTTAAGTCCCCTTTTATCTGGGGAATACATTTAAAGCCTTTTCCCAAAAGACTAAAATGTTCTTTTTCAAGTACTATCTCACTATAATTATAAATTGTGAATCCATTCAAAGTGTTAATAATTCCTCTTTCATCTGATTCCTTCTCTATTAAATTAAGGTCCGGGTCAGGGGTATATTTAACTAATATCTCCCTCTCCCCCTTCCCCCCCCTCTCATAGGAAAATTTTTATTTTGAGGTCTATAAAAGGGCCTATATTCCTTCTCTATTGGGGGAAATTCCTTGTCATATTCATTCTCATTCCATAATTCTTCTCTGAATTCAGGCTCCACCACCTGTGTCTTTATGTAATTTCTATTGTATTTATTATTCTTTTTATTATTGGTATATGTATACATGGCAAGTTTTGGATAACTTACATTATTTTCATAATCTTGCAAGTCCCTTTTCAATTTATCCATTTTTCTAGTAATTAATCCTTTACATTTATCTTCTATATCTCCCCTTATCTTATAATATTTCTCTCTCTCATTAACAATACCAAACATCAAGTCTTCCTTAATAAAGCTTTCTAGTTCATTAATATCTTCTTGTAAAGTAGTTAAAATCCTATTATTTTCCTTTATCATCAACTTTAAAATGTCTAAGCCACTTCTATTAAAAAATTCTATCAATTCCTTATGAAATGTCGAGCCCAACTGCACATTATTTGGAAATTTACAAATTCTTAAACCTTTAGGAACTATGTTCCTACTAATGCATTCAGTTAAATACGCATTTTCAATAATAAGCGTTTTATATTTATACATACTTCTAGATAAATTATCCAACATTTTGTTAAATGAATCTCTATTTGTAGACCCTTTCGGGCCATTGAAGTCCAGTTTAAAACAAAAGCTTTTATTAAGCCAGTCATTCGTATCCATCATTTTATTGGAACTGACAGTACCTGTATTTTTATTGTCCAATTGTTCTCTGCTATTAATGACACCTTCCAATACATTCTCCACTGAATTAACATCCAAAAACACCCTCGGTGTAGCTCCAGGGTTAAAAGATTCACTTTCCAAATCCAAAGAGTCGCCGGCGTGCAAACCATTGCCCATAAGCTCCCTCTTTCTCTTACTCTGTTGCGTTACCGGTCTCTCATTTCCGCTTCCTGCATTCCGGTTTGCCTGAGTGTTAGTTCCCATCAATGTACAACATAAAGGTGTCCATAAATCTATGAGTTCTGTCAATTGTCCGACCAGTTTTCTGGTCTGGCCAGTCTCATCATGTCCTTTTTTTTTTTTCTGACATCAGTTAGAGAAAGAAAAATGGATCCCCAATGGGGTACTTAACTTTAGAAGACTTCAACTTCAATTCGGAAATGAAAAACGCAGGTAGCGGCCAACCAGCACTCATGCAAACTGCTTCTGCTTCGGGCTCCTTGCCAAGAAAGACTGATGTAATGGCGTCAGCTGCCTGTTTTTATACCCTAACAACCTGATGTCAGTCCTGGAGCAACAGCAACCAATGCAGGAATACTAAGCCTCTGGTATTCGGGCCAACTGAGGGCTACCCTGGCAGGGATAACCCAAATGTGATGACTGCAACAGTGAAACACGAAGAACATCTCAGCTTTACACCTACCTCTCCTCCAATTGGAAATGTAACTGCATTCTCCCCTACCTAGAACTCTAACAAAAGCCCCTGGTAGGGTATCTCCTGAGTTCCTAAACATCTTATAGCTGGCTATAACCTTCTATAGCTAATTCCCATATGATCTCTCACACTCTGTAAATATTGTAAATAGCTTTTGACTTTTGATTTTAACTGTGTGAATTTGTTAAAATGTATCTGCACTATATTTTTCAACTATGGGCAATACTGCTCATGCTTTGTATTATCTGATATGTATTTGTACTTGTACTTTTATTTTTATTGGACTACTATCTTTACTGTAATGTTTCATCGAGGTTTTGTCCCCAGGCCTCCATGAAAATGGGCTCTCTGGGCCCAGTGGACTTCCCTGGTAATCAAACTGGAAATAAATAAATAAATCTTGTTCTATCACACCTACCACCTGCATGTCCTCTCTCACCACATCCCTAACCTTATAGTAGGCTTCCTCATTTTCTCCTACCTGGCAGCTCCATCCTTAACATCCTTTTCCCAATATACCCATTATCCCTCTTCAGCACATGTCCAAACCAATGCAATCTTGCCTCTCCAGCTTTGTCACCAGACCTTCCAACCTGAGCCGACCCTCTAATATATTAATTCCTAATCCTGTCCATCCTCGTCACACCCAATGCAAATCTTAACATCTTTATCTCTGCCTCCTCCAGCTCTGACTCCTGCCTTTTTGTCAATGCCACCATCTCTATCCCATATAATATAGCTGGTCTCACTACCCTCTTGCAAACCTTCCCCTTCACTCTTACTGGTATCTGTCACAAATCACTCCTGACACTCCTCCACCCACTCCACCCTGCCTGTACTCTCTTCTTCACCTCTATTCCACACTCACCATTATTCTGAATTGTTGATCCAAAATATTTAAACCCATTCACCTTCACCAACTCTACTACTCCCTGCATCTTCACAATTCCTCTATCCTCCCTCTCATTCACACACATATATTCTGCCTTAGTCCTGCTGACCTTCATTCCTCTCCTCTCTAGAGCATATCTTCACCTCTCCAGGGTCTCCTCAACCTGTTCCTTACTCTCACTACAGATCATAATGTCATCTGCAAACATCATAGACCACAGGGACTCCTGTCTGGTCTCATTTGTCAATCTGTCTATCACCACTGCAAATAAGTAAGGGCTCAAAGCTGATCCTTGACGTAATCCCACCTCCACCTTAAATCCATCTGTCACTCCTACCACAGACCTCACCACTGTTACACTACCCTCATACATATCCTGTACCACTCTTACATACTTCCTGCCACTCCCAACTTCCTCATACAATACCACAACTCCTGTCAAGTCACCCTGTCATATGCTTTCTCTAAGTCCACAAAGACACAATGCAACTCCTTCTGACCTTCTCTATACTTCTCCATCAACGCTCACAGAGCAAACATTGCATCTCTAGGGCATGAAACTATACTGCTGCTCACTAATCGTCACCTCCCTTCCTAGCTTCCACTACTCTTTTCCATAACTTTATGCCATAACTGATCAGTTTTATCCGTCTGAAGTTACTACAGCTCTGCACATCAACTTTATTCTTAAAACCTGGTACCTAAACATTTCTTCTCCATTCCTCAGGCATCCTCTCACTTTCCAAGATTTCATTAAATAATCTGGTTAAAATCTCCACTGCCATCTCTCCTAAACACCTCCATGCTTCCACAGGTATGTCATCTGGACCAACATCCTAGTCTTACTTTCACTGTGAAGTACTCAAATTAAATGATAGATTTCTTGGTCATTACTGTCTATAAAACTCACACAGGTCTAAGTAAGACTTTATATAAGAAGCCTTGCAAGAAAGTGAATATTTCACATAGATGAAGCATGCACCCATGTTTTGTCCACAGAAATGTATTAAAAGGGCGGTTTTATATGCTATCTAGGTTATTTTATGATGATGGTGACATGCTGAGATCTTTTACCCAGCAGAAAAATGATTTTCTTTTAAGGGGCTAAAATGAAGAAGAGACTGATTTAACACAGAGGGATGTGAATCTGCCAGACCTTACTTTTTTGATAGAACTAATAATGTTGTATTAATACCCAATGCAGACATTAATAAAGTTATGTTTTCTCTTACCTCTTCGAATGATGTTGGTATTGTCTGCGATATAGTGAATAAGAACTGGCATATTTTCACTGCTGATGAGAAATACAAAAACTTTTCGGGTGATACTCCTAATTTTTGTTCTTTAAGAACAGTCAGTCCTTGAAACAGTTATTGTGTTATAAACTGGCAAGGAGTAAGAATGAATTGCTAACAAGACAGAATGGGATGTATCCAGGTAAATCTTGTAACATGTGTAAGTATGTGAATAGCAGTAATAATTACAAGAATACTGTGACCGGACATATTTACTAATTTAACTTTTATGCAGACTGTAAAAGTTCAGATTTAGTGTATCTTAATGTCTGCAAGGCTTGTGAATGTTATTTTGTTGGTAAAATGAACAGAGCCCTAAGGGACGGGATAAGTGAGCATAGTAATGATATCTCTAAGAAAGATGTTACAAATCCCCTTGCAAGGTATGTTGTAGTTACTGATTCTACCCATAGATGTATGTTTCTGGTACTAGAGTTGATTAAACCTAGTATTAGGTTCATAGGTTCATAGGTTCATAGGTTCATACTAGGCTATCTGCCCGAAGGCATTTACAAGCCTAGCCCATAGTTTTGTGGCTTACGCCACCCCTTTAGCATGGGGAACTATACCCATTATTTTGCTGTGCCTCTGTCGAGCAGTGACACTGAGGTAATCCCTGGGGTATATCTGCGATCTCCCATCCATTGGTCAAGATTTCTCTTGAACAAGGCCAGCGAGGTGCTCTGCCTCACATATACCGGGATTTTGTTCCACAGCATAGGGAGTCTTTGGGTGATGAATCTATCCCTCCAGCATGTCCTATTAATAGCCGTGTCGAGGTTTAAGTCTCCCGCCCTTGTGGCTCTGACGGATCTAGATTTTTTCAGGTGAAGCATATTCATCAAATCTGGGTTTGACATGGCCTTGTATGTTAGGCAAAGGTCACCTCTGAGCAAGCGGTGGCGACTGAATAGAGCTGGAGTTCTTTCAGTCGGGCAGCATAGGACAGATGTTTGAGACCCTTTATCCTTTTGGTAAGGAACTTTGTGGCCTCTCCAGCTGCTGCAAGTGTCGGGTCAGATACATTCGAATGGGGCATTGTACTCAATCATTGGTCTGATGAGTGATGAGTATAGGGAGACTATGACCTCCCTTGATCTAGATGAGAATCCCTTCATGATAAGGTGGGCAATGTAGAAGGTCTTCCTAACTACTTTAGCTACATGGGTGTCGAATGACAGACTACTATCAACCTGGGTCCCCAGGTCCCTGATAACTTCTTCTGTGCTCAGTGGATTGCCACCAATTTGGTAGCTAGGGGTAACCTTGTTTTTCCCGAAGGGTATGACTATGCATTTTTTGGCATTTAACTTTAGGCCATGGCTCTGGCACCAGTTATCCGTTTCTGTGAGACCCTTCTGAAGGATATCTGTGTCAGATGTGTTTCCTACTATGGCGCCCAGTTTGCAGTCATCTGCAAACTTTGTCAGCCATAACCCTCCTGTGTTAGCTTGTACTTGGAAAAGTAGATGCCAAACAAGAGTGGGCCCAGGACTGAGCCCTGTGGTACACCACTTGTGACAGGCTTTGAGTCTGACATGGCGCCAGCAACTCTGACCCTGTGAGTTCTGTCACTCAGCCAGTTTGCAACCCATCTTGTGATGTATGGGTTAACATTTAAGCTGATGAGTTTTCAATGATACCCGAGTGGGGTATTGTATCGAAGGCCTTTGCCAGATCGAGGTAGGCTGTATGGACTGCCTTTCCCTCATCAATGGCTTTGGTGACTGTTTCGAAAAAGTCAACCAAGTTTAGAAGGCATGATCTGCCTTTGACAAAGCCAAACTGGGATGGATCCAAAGTCTGCAAGTTCCCTATGTCTTTATTTATGAGGTCCATTATGATCCTCTCCATGGCTTTGCAGATAAGGCTTGTCAAGCTAATGGGCCGGTAATTTCCAGGGTCGGTGGAGGCACCGCCTTTGTGAAGTGGGACCACAGATGCAGTGCGCCACTCACTGGGTACGTATCCAGAGGTAAGACTATGATTAAACAGCTGTCCTAGCTGTGGGTTTAATTCCTCGTTGAGTTCGTGGAGCACACAGCCGGGGACACCATCAGGTCCCATGGATGCTGTGTTTTTTTGCTTTGGAGAGAGCAGTTCTCACTTGGGCGTTGGAGATGTTTGGGGGGCTGCAATCGATTGGTATAGATATCTCTCCTTTTGGGGGGGAGGGGGGGGAGAAGTTTGCACAGAACCTGTCAGCCAGTATGTTGGCAATGTCTGTAGGATCAGTAATCTTCACATCATTTTGAACTAGTTCTGAACATATCTGGGAGTTTCCTCCCAGGTTTCTAACATAGCTAAAGAAGGCCTTATGATTGTCTTTTGAGTCTTTAGCTATTTTTCTCTCAAAATTTGCTTTGGATGATTTTATGAGAGCTCTTAGTTTTTTACTTATAGTGATCAAGGGTGTCTTACCTTTTAAGGATTTTGCTCTATCTTGTAGTAGCTTCCTCCTTTTGTTGTAGAGTTTGTTTATGGCTGGGGTCCACCAGACTGGACACTTGCCTTTGGTACAAAGAGTCTTTATTTTGCTTGGGATTGCCTTATCCATGCAGTCCTGCAGGTGCTGGTAGAAGGCATTTGTAAGTGATTCAGCGGCTTGAGTACTGTTTTCCGCTGCTCGGGGCCTTAAAGGAGACCACACTAGTCTTTAGAAGTGTGAAGTCGGCTTCGAGAAGTTCTTTACTGTGGTCTTTTATTTCAGGTGGGGTGGGATGAGGACCTCCAGCGAGATTAGTTTGTGATCTGATCTCACCAGTGAGGGGTATACTTCTGGTGTTGAACATTGTGCTCCCATGTTCGTGATGATGAGATCAAGTATGTTTTCTCCTCTTGTGGGGATGGTGACTAGTTGTTCCATGGCATTTGAGTTAATGAATTCCAGGAACTTTTGGGCTAGGGTGTTTGGGCTTGAGTAGTGTTCCCAGTCTATATTAGGGTAATTGAAGTCACCTAGTATGATGGTGTTTGGTGATACATTTATCCCCTCTAGTGTTTTCAGGAAGGCCATGTGAGGTTCTGAGTTTGTGAGGGTGGCCTGTAATATGCTACAATTTGCAGAGCAGTCTTGCCTATGGTTAATTGCTCCTGGATGGTCTCCGATGCATCGTGCGTTGCCACCAGTCTTGAGGTGTGGGTGTCCTTGATGAATATGGATACCCCCCCTCCTTTCTTGGTATTGTCCGGATTTTGGGGCCGGAATGCATGATATGAGGTAAAACCTGATAGTGCTGGGGTGCTCTCAGGAGCCTTGAACCAGGTTTCTGTCACAGCACAGACATCGATGTTCTCCATACTGAGAAGAGCCTCGAGTGCGTGCATTTTGAGATTTAGACTTCTGGCATTGAGCAGCATTACCCTTAGTTTTTTTCCTTTTTTGTGTTCTAGGGTGGTAGGTTTAGAATTTGAGCCTTGCCTAAAAAAGGCACTATTCGGCTGTATAGCTTCATTGCGCAATTCCGTTTTTTTTTTCTGAAGGAACTTGCTTCCTTGACTGCTACTGCCAATCAGATCCCTTGCTTCACTTGTAAGCTGCTCTCAATCAGGTCCTCTTCAGTGAAGTAAGAAATCTGATTGGCTGTAGCAGTCAAGGAAGTATGTTCTAGTTTCCTGATCTGTTTTGCTGTAATCTGTGGTCTGTTTGATCAGTTCTGTGGATTATCGGCGTTAGGCATACCTCTGAACTGCCCAGATTTTTTTAAGAATGTCCAGATTTTTGCTTCATATTTTTGGTTTGTTCTTCATAAAATTTTTGTTTTTCTTATAAATCAGTGAGTATTGAAGTCATTAAATATTGGCAGACATTTAAGCTTCAGATTTTATAACCTTCAGAAAATGTATGCTAAAGGAAAGCCTGAAAGCAGGTTTGTAAGTTTATATGAGCAATATTTATAAAGGTGTCCCTATTTTTAAGCCTTTGTACTATCATTATTTTTGGCTTTGTCCAGATTTTTCATAACTAAGAGGTTGAGAGGTATGGCATGAGGATGGGTCAAGCATGCAAGTTTTCCTGGAACAACCACGAGACCAGCAAAGCAGCTGTGTTTTAACTGCCCTTGTAAGGGCAATTTCTAAAAGATCTGACAAACTGTCCTTTTGAGGGCAATTTAAAAGGGATGAACTAGTCTGGTCTGTGTGCAGGAGAAGCAAGCAGAGGATTAGTAACAGGCTTCTATCAACCGCAGAAAAGGTAAGTTGCTGGGTTTATTTTTAACTTTAGTTTTTGCTGGGGGAAGTGCGAAAACCTAGGGAGAGGATTGTATAACTTTTTTTCTGCAGAGTTCTTATGCTAAGATGATTGGGAGGTGAGGGGCTGTGGTTGTAACAGTTTTATTTTAATTTTGTCCAGAATTCTTCTGCAAAGAGATTGAAGAAGGAAGCTTCTCGGTAATTAATGTCCAGATTTGATGTCGTTTTTCAGCTAGTCTTTTATAAGCATATTCATTAATGCATTTTTGTTCTGCCTACAGTTGTGCTGAAATATTGGTAGTGGGGGATAGTGGCTGTGAGAATGCTGCAGAATGTACAGATGTTTTAATGTATACCAATGCAAACCTTGTTCTGCTAGTATGTTTTGTGTATACCAGCAATGTTTACAGCTATGCCTGATGCTACACCTTAGTTCTATGATAATTTTTTGCTCTGTCCAGAACTATTGTGCTGAGAGGTTGGGAGAGGAGTTAGCAGCTGTGAGAGTGATGCAGAATGTACAGCTGTTGTTTTCATGAATACTAATGCATACCCTGTTATACTAGTATTGTGTATACTGGCAATGTTTACAACTATCCCTGATAGTACATCTTTGTTCTTCATTTTTTGTTTGTCTGGAGTTAGTGTACTGAGAGGTTGGTGGCAGGGTTTACAGGCTGTCAGAATGTTCCTCAATATTCAGATTTTTGTCTGGTATTTGTCTCTTTTCATTAAAACGTGTGGGGTTATGCAATGCAACGCCATACCCTCAAGGTGACCGTTGGAGTGATTATCCCCCTATCAAAATACATCAGTGTATTTAGCCTAATACTATTGGAAATATTTTTTGAACAGTAGTTAAGTGTTAGGTATTACACTCTGCTAGTGCATGATAGTTGCCAACCGCAGACCGCTCGTACGCCCATTCCATCCCAAAGTTTCTACTAATATTATATCTTAATCCCTTAACTAACATTGCTGCCATTCCTATGATAGCCACTAGGTGGCGTCCTATACCAGGACTAGATGGATAATTTGTAACTCTTAACTAAAACACTGTTAGACCCTTTTCTTACAAGCTTTCCTACCCGGTTTCTATTCCTATCCTCTCCTGACTCACCTATTATAACTTTTACCCTGTCCATGTTACTGTTTTAGCTGGTTTTACATTGCTAACTCACTACTGAAGCACTTACCTCTTAGCTGTAATCTTTTACAGCTACAGATTATTTCTCACTGTGGCTTGTCCATCATTTGGCTCCTTTTCCCGCCCTTTTCCCACTCTCCTGTCCTACCCATACAGTCCCCTTTATCTCCTCCCCCTATCCAGCTTCCTCCAAAAGCTTACTTATAGTAGGAGACGTATATGGCGTCATTTTTAAATCACCTAGACCCTCTTGGTGTACACATCATCTCCGCTAAGTGGTCCTGTGGTCTGGCTGCTTGTTGCACCTCCCGGTAAATACAATTATATGATTGCAATGATTGTTTCTGATTGTTTCTGGTTTTATACTTATAGAATATTTGTGCATGCTTAGGCTGTTTGTAAGTAAGACGTTTGCTAGGTGGCATGCTACAAGCATTTAGCGTTAGGTAACTGGACCCTTGTTTCATTGATAGACCTTGTACTGTAATGTATATAGTAACTAGGCTGCTAACTCTGACCAATACTACCACTTATTATGTGCTGAATGCAATGAATTGCTAAATGCTGACTGTTAGAAACATTTTGTAATGCGTGGCAACACACAGTCATTACTGTTTGTTTTTAGCATGCAATATCTTGTTTATAACAGCTATTGTGTACATTACTTCCACAGCTTGCCTACCAAATGATTGTTAAGACTTAACATACTATACTGTTTTAGGAGTGCAGAAAAAGCTTGTGAACTAGGAAAGGCTCCCCTAGTTTATTTAACTGCTGATATCTACATGCTCCATGTAAGAGTAGATTAGAAATGTTCCTGTATTGGTTGAATTGTAAATAGCTTGCTTGTACCTTTGCTACCTCCTGCTACTGCTGCTGTCCTTTCGCTGTATTTCACTCGTTCTGATAACTTTTTTCCAATTGTTGCTTATGTGCAGCCATAGTGTGGGCTCAGTGCAAAGCACTACTTTTTTTCCTTCCTGTTTCCCACTATTTCTTCCTCTCTGCTACTGCCGCTGTCCTTTCACTATAGTTCTCAAGCTACCCTATCTAATAGCCACCTCTTATCCATGTGTTGATTGTGTGTGGCCAAAGTGTGGGCTGAGCTCAAAGCGATATTGTATCTCTGCCCTTGTATACCTTTCCACGTTGGAATGGGACATCAGCCTAGTTTTTCTTTTGGCCTTTCTGATACCTCCATCTCCACAAGTATCTGAACTATTCTCTGTACTGTTTTTCCTCCTTGGCTAGCCTAATCTTGCTTAACTCTAATACTATCCTCTCCTTCCTACCTTCCCATTGTTGTCTGACTTTCTCTGATATCTTGTTCTTCCTTTTTTTTTACAGTCTATTACCCGAGGGCTCCCACTCTATCCTGCCCAGGAAAGACTCTAATAACCCACTAAATGAAACATTAGACTCTCAGCAACTACTGAAATGATCACCACCTCCAGGTATCCTCTGAAGACTCCATACCCTCAAGGTGACCGTCGGAGTGATTATCCCCCTATTAAAATACATCAGTGTATGTAGCCTAATACTATTGGAAATATTTTTTAAACAGTAGTTAAATGTTAAGTATTACACTCTGCTAGTGGGTGATAGCAGCTGACTGCAGACCGCTCATACGCCCAGCCCATCCCAAAGTTTCTACTAATATTATATCTTAATCCCTTAACTAACTAATGTTGCTGCCATTCCTATGATATCCACTAGATGGCACCCTATACCAGGATTAGATGTATTATTTGTAACTCTTAACTAAAACATTGTTAGACCCTTTTCTTACAAGCTCTCATACCCCGTTTCTATTCCTATCCTCTCCTGACTCACCTATTATATCTTTTACCCTGTCTATGTTACTGTTTTAGCTGGTTTTACATTGCTAACTCACTACTGAAACACTTACCTCTTAGCTGCTACATATTGTTTTTTCTCACTGTGGCTTGTCCATCCTTTGGCTCTACCCGCTGTGTTTGCCCTCCTCTACCCTACCCCCAATTCCCACCCACCCCAGTGCACCTAACCTTATACTTCCATAATCACACCCCTAACCCTCATCAACCAATAGCCCACTCCATTCTCATTATCAGTTAACAGTTTTGGCTCCTTTTGTTATCCCTAACTGTTCACCAACTGATATTCCTTCTAACAGCCCCACCAATTAACTGGCCTTCATTACATTCAAATAGCCTAGTCTCCACTATCCTATGCCCCTCACTATGTTTAGCCCCTGCTGGTCAACACACCTTAACATTCTCCTCTTGTCCATAGGGCTTACCTCTCTACTGATATCTCATGGCCTAACCTGCTATGAATCCCTAACCTTTGCTAGATTTCAACACCCCCTAAGACAAACAAGCCTACTCTCTCTTATAGCTTCTCAAACACACAGTAACATAACATCCTCTTCATCCTACCTTCTACCACAGTTTCATAGACTAGCCCATATTAAATATCTCCAAATGAGAAAAGGATACCCTATTTTCTGTAAACTCTTCAAACTTACATATAATCCTCATCAATGTCTACTTCTACATGGTGACATCCATCCAAACCCAGATCCTAACATTACCACCCCTGATTCTTCATCAGCCAATACTACCACTCCTCTTACCCCCACAAAAATCCCAAACTCTCTACTTACAGGTCACCTCAATATACGTAGAGTAAATAATAAAATTACCTAACTTCACGCCCTATTAGTCACTTATTCCTTTGACATCTTATGCCTTACTGTAACTTGGCTCAAACCCACAACTAAAGACAATGACATAGTCCCACCAGGTTATAACATCCTGAGACTTGGCCGTCTGAATAAAAAGGGTGGTGGGGTGGCAATACTGTTCAAATCTGAATTGAAAGTCACCTCACTAGATATACATCCATCACCATCTAATAATGCCGAGATTCTAACCTCTAAGCTCCAAATGAATACTAATAAATCCATATACATCATTTGCTCTTATATCCCCCCCCCCAAGTAATAACATCAATACTCTTGAAAATACCCTTAGCTGGCTCTCCATGTCGCTCCCACAAGAAACAATACTCCTTGGTGATTTTAATATTGACTGGAATGGCTGTACCTCTGCCAAACCAACTACTCATATAAACCTTTTTGGCTTCTATCAAACCATTACATTCCCTACCAGAACCCACAAACCTATCAAGAGCAAACCACCTTAGACTGGATACTAGTTAACAGTAACCCCCTCACTTATAAAACAGGTATACTTCCCGATGAAATTAGTGACCATTCGCTTACCTTCATTACTAGACAAAAGACCTCCATTCCCAATCAAATAACCTTTAGAACTACCAGGAACAAGAAATATATCAACCCAGTAAATACCTACCTCTTGACGAAGCAGTATCATTCTTTAACAATAAATTTTTAGAAATCCTAGATCACCATGCTCCCACTCGCACTGTTAGAATTAAAAACAGACTGGCTCCCTGGCTCTCCAATGACACAATGCATAATATTCGACTAAGAAATAAACTCTGGTCCAAATGGAGGAAAACTAAAAACCCAATTGATCACCTAAACTTTAGACAGCTTCGTAATACCACAAAAAATTTATATTCCTTGACAAAAAAAAACTACTACCTTGAAATCTAACAGACCCAACAGCAAAACCCATAAAAATTCTGGTCAGAATCAATAAACTGCTCCATCCAGGACAGTCTAAAACACCTACCCCCTCTAACTTAACTCAAAATTTTCCCAACCAAATTGTTAACACTTTTAATAAAATTTTCTCTGAAACTGTCCAATCACTAGCAAATACCTTACCACCTGTTACCACCACAGAGTCACCCTCACTAACCAATTTGTCCCAGACATTTAATCTCCAGCCCATTCTGACATCTCTCATACACTCCCTACTTCTTTAACTTAAACCATGTACACCATCAGCTGACCTCCTCCCAGCTGAATACCTGCAAACTCCAGCTGGAGTACTTGCCTACCCTACTTCCAACTTAAGCAGAACCATTACTGACTCCTACATCCCATCCATCTAGAAAGTCTCACATATTATTCCTTTGCATAAGGGAGGTAACTCAAATGAACTCTCAAACGTCTGTCCCATAGCCCTTCTCTTTCCCTTAGCAAAAATTATGGAGAGATGTACCCACCATCAACTACTGCATCATCTCCTCTAAAATAACCTAGTAGTGGATTGCCAGCATGGCTTCAGGCCATTCCATAGTACTACAACTGCACTCCTATCCTTTACTGACTGCATTAATAAAAATCGGAATACTAACCTGCTTACTTCTGCTCTCTTTATAGACCTCTCTAAGGCCTTTGATACGGTTGACCACCATCTATTGTCAGATATACTTAAATCACTTTCACTGGTAAAATGGTTCCAATCCTTCCTGGAAAATAGAAAACAAACAGTCCTGTGGGATAATAACTTATCCTCTCAGCTCCCAATCACCATTGGGGTCCCACAAGGATCTATTCTGGGACCACACCTTTTCACTATTTTCATTAATGATCTGAAAACTTCCCTTCCCCCAAACTACCTGCATACAATATGCAGATGATTCGATACTGATCTGTGCTGTGCTGCATCCTCTCCAGCAGAACTCCAAACCAGTACACAAAAAGTATTTACATTAGTGGAAAACTGGTTCCATCAGCGATGTCTCCTCCTTAACCCAAAGAAAACTAAATTATTATTGTTTACTCCCACACAGAAGTCCCCCCCCCCATCAGTTTCATAGTTACATCAAATAATGGCACAGAAATTGCTCCCAACACTACCACCAAACTCCTGGGTGTAACAATAGATAATAATCTGAACTCTGACACACACATTAATTTAACTATTAAATCAGTTAATAGAAAACTTGGATTCCTTAATAGAATCAAGCCCTTTCTCACAGCCTCAGCCAAGATTACTATTGCTCAAGTCCACCTAATTTCCACCCTTCTCTATGCCTCCTCTATCTATACTAACCTATCCAAAAGCAATCTGAATAAAATGGCAACCTCTTATAACAACATAGCCAGATTTGCCACCGGAGCCCCATTTCGAACCCACCATTGCCAAAATCTTAAACTGCTAGGATGGCTTGAAGTACAAAACCAGCTACTTTTCCAGCAACTCATTTTTATCCACAAGATCTTACATCATCCCACAAATACTACCATACTCTGTAACCTCTTCAATACCTATAACATTTTTCCAACCCTAAGATCAGCTAAGAAGTTACAAGTAGCTGCCATAAAATCCACCAACAAATCCGGGGACTGGCTGTTCTCTAACTCTGCTGGTAATACTTGGAACAAACTTCCAAGTGAACTAACATCCCTTACATCCACCCATCTTTTCAAGAACCAATTAAGAATCTTCATAAAAGCCAAATGGCTCTGCCTTTGCTCCAATCCTGACTGATACTATTCTCCCCTTGTCTTAACACTTTCTCAACTAAAAACATTTTTTTTCCTGATACTTTTCTCTCTTCTACTAGCTTTGTTGGAACAAATTTTTTGTACCCCTTACTGTGCTTTGTAAATTCATGTATATAAACTGTTGTCTTGTGATACAAATGTCCAATAACAAACTGTCTTCTTATGTGTAACCTTATAACTGCTGCTACAACATATGTTAATCGATTATATACTTATGTAATTGTATTTTTTCAGTTTTTTTGACTCTATGTATAATTTGCTCTTGGAGCTTTCCTCCTTGGGCCTCTACTGAAAATGGACATATATCCAGTTAGACTAGCCCGGTCAACAAATGTAAAATAAATAATAAATAAATAAAATCTGTTATTCCAGCGTCTTTGTTTGCAAATAAGCACACTGTTTTTTAATATCATGCCTTTGTGTTTTTACTTTGCTTTCACTTCATCCAGATTTATTGTGCTGAGACACAGGGGTTAGGGGCTGTGAGAATTCTGCAGAATGTACTGATGTCTTAATGCGTGCCAATGCAAATCATGTTCTACTATCAAAGTTAATCATAGCAAAGTTTCAAACTGATGTTAAGCATTTATTCTGCAGCTTGTTTGTTTTTTTGGCTTTGTCTGGAATTATTAAGCTGAGAGGTTAGGAGAGAGCTAGGGGCTGTGAGAATGTTGCACAATGTTTAGATGTTTGACCTGTATGTTTGGTCTGTTACTCATCAAAAATGCGGATTCACACAATCCATGCTACTGGAAAAAATCTGTTATTCTGCCATTTTTATTAGTTCATACCCAGTGTTTTAAATCCTTAATGATATGTCTTTGTCATTTTTTTTTTGTTTTTACCTCTTATAGAAAAGTGCTGATTTTCTGGCATTTATTGCTTTTCAGAATGCTCATTTTACACTGAAATTGCATTTATTTGTGCCTGCACTTTAAAAAAGTTGTTTTTGTTTTAAATTGTATTTTTAACTGTTACTGGCTTCCCACTCAAGTGTGACAGCCATTACTTCACTATAAAAGTGTTTTTGCATTTGTTTTTACTGTTGTCTTGAAAAAAAAACAAAAAAAAAGCAAAAACATCTTGTTATTTTCCCACCTTACTAAGCTAGAAAAGTCCAGTTACCTGCTGATACCTGGACTGTTTTTAAGCTTCTGTGTTTGGCCATACCTTACTTGGGCAAAAAGGAAGTTTCTTTGTTCACCAGTGTGAGTGGGGAGCTCTGAACAGCCTACCTGTCCTTGGAGGAGTGGTTTCTGCCCAGAAACTGTAGTTTTATTGGCCATTTTTGGGATAATTTCTATCTCTTTAATCTTTCTGATATAAAACGCATTTGCATGGTTTTTGCATTTGTATAAGCTAAGTGGATCCTGCCCAGGTGTCCTGCAGAGACCTACAATGCCAGAGAGACAAAAGGAGAGACCTTAGAGTGTTTAAGTACCATTTTTTGTTTTTTCTTGCTGCTTATTGCTATTTCTGCCTAAACACTCATTTTCTGGTGTTTATTGCTTCTCAGAATGCTCATTTTACACTGAAATTACATTTATTTGTGCCTGAACTTTAAAAAAATCATTTGTGTTGTAAATTGTATTTTTTAACTGTTACTGGCTTCCCACTCAAGTGTGACAGCCATTACTGTACTATAAAAGTGTTTTTGTATTTGTTTCTACTGTTTTCTTGAAAAAAAAAATCTTGCTAGTTTCCCGCCTTACTAAGCTAGAAAAGTTCAGTTTCAGATACTTGCTGATACCTGGACTGTTTTTAAGCTTCTGTGTTTGACCATACCTTACTTGGGCAAAAAGAAAGTTTTTTGTTCACCAGTAAGAGTGGGGAGCTCTGAACAGCCTACCTATCTTGGAGGAGTAGTTTCTGCCCAGAATCTGTAGTTTTATTGGCCATTTTGGGCTAATTTCTATCTCTTTAATCTTGCTAATATATAAACCGCATTTGCGCGGATTTGCGTATAGCGCAGCGGTGGTTAGCTAGGGTTAAACTATCCCTGGCTCCACAGAGTCTGATCTTCAGTTTTTCCCTTGGTACTAGCCAGTCCATCCGATTTAGCACTGAAATTAGAGCTTTCTGACTAGCACTTGGCTCAATAAGAGACAGAAGCACTAAAACTATTGTACTTGATCCCCAACTGTTGTTTGTAGGTAACAGTCAAACTACTCTCCCCTACCAGGCAAATAAGAATAGTTCCTTATCCCATTTAGGCATGTCCAAGAGTCAGCGCCCAGTGTGTTCTCCTCTGCACCTGATGAATTTGGGCATTCTGAGGCAGTCACAACTATCTCATGTACACAGACAACCCTCTTCTCCTACCATACAACACCAACATCTGCGATTGATGCATTTACATAGCTAGACTTGAGGCAAAGCTCTCTCCAGTCACGACTGGAATTAACAGTCAAGAGGAGAAGGTACCAACCTGCAACACTCCACCTACTACACATAGACCTACCACATATGCAACTGCAAACCCCACACATAGATACATAAAGACATATTCGGAGGCTCTAAATAAAAATCTGCGGAAACAACAGAGACCTCCAAAAAAGACATGCAAGCAACCTACACCCACCAACACTCTGCAATCATCACATAACCACCAAAACCAGTGTGCTGCACAACCAAAGCCCTTAAGGCAAAATACCTTACCAAACACACTTGTAATAGATGACTCCATAGTCAGGCATACTGATGTCCCCCTCACCAGGCTGGGCAAGGAGAAGGTCACTGTCAGTTGCCTGTCGGGCACCAGAATCTGCCACATTACCCACGCACTCAGGTCACTCCACAACAAGTACAAATATGACTCTGTCATTGTCCATGTTGGTGTAAATGACCTGAGACATACCTCCCTGCACTACATGAAAAGAGACATAGAGGAGCTTTCTGATTATGTAATCAAGGCAGGTATGACCCTAGCCCTGAGTAGCATCTTACCCTCACCAAAAATGATACCTCAGTACAATTAAAATGATAAATTTCAACAATTGGCTAATTTTTTTGTGTCATTCAAAGGGGATCCAGTACCTGTCTGCCTGGGATGACATGCTCGACAATTCTTCACCAGAGAAGGCTTGCACTTGGCACCCCAGGGATTCAGGATACTGGCAAAGGCTCTTGTCACCCCAATAGTGCCTTTTTTATGCAAGGCTCAAAAAACAAATACACCACCGTAACATGTACTAGTAACAAGAAATGAGGGTCATGCTGCTGAACACTAGGAGTTTAAACCTCAAAATGCACTCTCTCGAGGCACTCCTCAACATGGACAACATTGATATTTGTGCAGTAATGGAGACCTGATTCAAGGCTCAAGAGAGCACCCCAGCGATTCCACGCTACAACTCATACCACACATTTCAGCTGCAAAATCTGGACCGAAATACAAAGGGAGGAGGTATATCCATATTCATCAAGGATAACCACACCTCCAGACTGGTTGCAAAGAATGATGCCTCAGAAATCATCCAAGTGCAACTGACAATGGCAAAACTTCATTCCAGATTGTAGCTTGCTACAGATCACCTTCCCAGCCCCATGACATGCACTCTTCTTTCCTCGAGGTACTGGAAAACATGAGAGTCCAACCGAACACCCTTATACTGGGTGATTTCAACTACCTGAATATCAACTAGGAAAACTACAGAAGTACTAATATCTTTGCTCAGTGCTTCCTGGAGTACATTAACTCCAATGCACTGGACCAGCTTATTAACACCCCCACAAGAGGTAAAAATATACTGGACCTGGTCATCACCAACATGAGGGACAAATGCTCCACACCTGTGGTAAACTCCTCATTGGTCAGATCAGACCATAAACTCATCACCCTAGATATCCACATACCACCCTCACCCCTTGCCCCAAAATAAACCACTTCTCCAAGGCAAACTTTATGCTACTCAAGACAGAGGTGGCAATCTTCACTACTCCTCAGCAGAAAGTCAATATGATTGAATCTGCTACATCCTACACAAAAGCACTGTAGAAGCACCTACATGAGTGCATGGACCATGCTACCCCAAACAAGGCCAAGACCCACTCCTCCAAAAATAAGAAACCAGTCTGGTGGATCCCAGCCATAAATAAAGTCTATAATAGAAGGAAGAAATTATTGTAAAAAGAGTAAAAATTCATTAATGGAGGAGCTCCATGACCAACCTTAGCAAAAAGCTAAGAACCCTCATAAAAACCTCTAAGGTGAGCTCTGAAAATAAAATCGCAATAGACACCAAAGACAATCACAAAGCATTTTTTAGCTATGTCAAAAACCTAAATAACAACTCGCAGATCTGCTCTGAGCTACAGCATAATGTTTCAAAATTCACAGAACCAACTAACACCACTAATATACTGGCAGATAGGTTCAGTGCAAACTTCACCCCACCCTCACCCCCAAAGGGCCCATTTCCATACCAGAAGATTGTATTTCCCCTAAAATTACAGACACTCGGGTGAAAATAGCACTTTCCAAGGCAAAAAACACATGGGACCAGACAGCATCCCAGGCTGTGTACTACATGAACTCCAAAATGAATTAATTCCTCACCTTAATACCATGTTTAACCAGAGCCTCACCTCAGGCTATGTGCCCACAGAGTGGCACACAGCAGCAGTTATACCACTTTACAAAGGAGGTGCCACCACTGACCCAGAGAATTACCGCCCCATCAGCCTGACAAGTCAAGTCTGCAAGGCCATGGAGCGCATCATCATGGAACTCATAAACAAAGACATTGGGAACCTGCAAACCCTTGACCCCACCCAGTTTGGGTTCATAAAAGAAGGTCTTGTCTCCTAAATCTGGTAGACTTTTTCAAAATGGTCACTAAAGCAATAGATGAGGGAAAGATGGTTCACACAGCATACCTTGATCTTGCAAAGGCCTTCAATACCATTCCCCACTCAGGAATTATTGACAAACTCACCAACCTAAATATAAACCCCTACATTACAAGGTGGGTTGCTAACTGGATCACGGATAGAACCCATTCAGTGAGAATAGGAAATGCTAGATCCAACTCCAAAATGGTGACTATTGGTGTACCACAGGGCTCAGTCCTGGGACCCCTCCTGTTCGGTATCTACTTCTCGGAGGTACAAGCAAACACAGATGGATTATGGCTAACAAAGTTTGCAAACGACTGCAAACTGGGTGCCATAATTGAGACCCCTACTGATGTAGATATCCTTTAAAAGGGTCTTACGGACACAGATACATGGTGCCAAAACCATGGCCTCAAGCTAAATGCCAAAAAGTGCATCATCATCCCCTTTGGGAAAAACCATGGCCTCAAGCTAAATGCCAAAAAGTGCATCGTCATCCCCTTTGGGAAAAACCAAGTACCTATGAATTACACCATAGGTGGTAGCCCACTTACCACTGAGAGTGTGATAAGAGACCTAGGAACTCAGGTGGACAGTAACCTCGCCTTCAACAACCATATTGCTAAAGTGGTTAGAAAATCCTTCTACATGGCCCACCTTATCACAAAATTGTTTTCATCCAGGAATAAGGATGATATTGTCCCCCTCTACTCATCACTTATTAGACCCATTATTGAATGTAATGCCCCATTCGGGATGTACCTAACAAGACATCTGCAACAACTGGAGAGGCCTCAAAAGTACCTCACAAAGAGGATAAAGGGCTTCAAACAGTTGCCCTATGCCATGAGGCTAAAAAAACTCAGACTGTACTCGGTCGCATACCGGCTACTCAGAGGAGATCTCTGCCTGACATACAAGGCTATGTCAAACCCCAATTTGCTAGAAATGCTCCACTTAAGGAAAACCCAATCCACCAGAGCTACTCACTCAAGGGACATAAACCTGACATCAACAATAAACAGGACTTGTTGGAGGGACAGATTCGTGTCCCAGAGACTTCCCTTGCTACCTTGCTGTGGTACAGGGGCTTGTCGTAATGTAACATTGGTACTAAATGCCAGTCAGTATGTGAACCTCTGTGTGTGGCTACTTTGCTGTGGTACAGGGGCTTGTCATAATTTATTGGCACTAAGTTTTATTTATTTAACATTTGTTGACCAGGAAAGTCTGACTAGGAAAGAGCCTATTTTCAGCAGAGGCCCGGGGAGAAACACTGCTGAAGCATGTCTTTGGAATGTAGGAGGAAATCCGCATGACTGCAGGGAGGACATGCGGACTCCACACAGAAGGCACCCCAGCTAAGAATTGAACCAGAAAACCTCTTACTGCGGGGTAATAATGTTAACTGTTGTACCACTGCACAGTCCCAGTCAGTGTGTGTGTGTGTGTGTGTGTGTGTGTGTGTGTGTGTGTGTGTGTGTGTGTGTGTGTGTGTGTGTGTGCATGTGTACCATTGTGAGTGGCTACCTTGCTGTGGTACAGGGGCTTGCCATAATGTAACATTGGTACTAAATGCCAGTCAGTGTGTACCTTGACATTTCAAGTCTTTTTAATGATCTGAATGAAGTAACACTACACAGTGATTTTTAAATTGTGCTGCATGAGCTTGATAGGGAAGGGGGCATGACGGCAATGTGGTCACACTTTTTATATTCTCCTAAGTAGGGCCTCCAACTTGAAACTTGCTTGGGGCTTCCAAAATGCTAGCACCAGCCCTGAAACCAATGTATGACATACACAGTAGAACATGATAGTATACATGACATATTTTAACATAGCTCAGGAGTTGAACTCTCATGCCAATGCATCTTCAGAAAACTGAATGGATGCCTTATTCCTCTTTGCCACAGAAACAGCTTTGCAGCAAAGGACTGAAGTCATTCCTCACACAACCAAATGTAACAGAATGTACACTGCTATCAAACCATTAGCTGTTATTTGTACATTTAATTATCATTATTATATTTGGAAATAGTGCACTTACTAAGCATGCAACCTATTATGATTATGCTTGCAAATAAGCTGTGTCTTACATTTCGGTGTTTCTTGGTAATTCATCACTTATCTGACCAGTAGTGTGAGACATGCACTGGGTAAGTCATTCAATATCTTTGCCCTTAAATTGTGTGAGGATATTAACTGGGGGAGTAATATGATATGCAGATGCCAACAACTGAAGGTCAGGTTGGATGGCACACACAACCATACATTGTTCATTTGGGGTAGAATAGATGAGTTACTGTTATGGCACAAACAAGGATATACTGCTCTTTTTTTGGGGGGGATGAACAAAGCTCAGTTACTCTTATGACACAAACAAGCATAGCTTGTTTTATTGGTGGGGAGCAAAGGTGAGTTACTGCTATGGCATAAACAGAGATATGATGCTCATGTTAGTCTCCTTGTTCTGCATCCTGTGTCTTGTTTGATTTTGGAAAGGGTTGTGAAGTCAGAAAGTCCAATGTGTATCAATACTTTATAACTTCTCTCATTAATGATTTACCAATACAAATGTATGGTGCTAAACTGAGGGCATGCACTGATTATCAGTACTTTTGAGAGGCATGACTGTGTGAATCTTTAATACCTGAGGCCTACTTCTTGCTAATGGACACATACAGTCCTGAGTATTGACTAGGCTATCTATGGTATTACATTGGGATGAAATAGCTAGGCTTGAAATAACCTCCGGGTTGATAGCCTAGTAACCTCCTATAATCCTATGATATAAGTAAAATAAGTCTCTGCTCTCACATGTTAAGGTACTTTCTGTACAAATCCACCACTATTTACTTGATTACTGTACCGAGTTAAGAAATACAAAGATATACCATAATAGTATTAAAGAATACACTCTAGGTTCAGGACTTACCTTGTGTCGCTTATCTAGTCAATATACAATAGTGTTTATATGCTGTATATGCTGGCCTCTGGTGTTCTATACAATAGACAAGACTTTGTGGGTTCTGTTCAAGCAGCTTTATTGTGTACAAACACATCAGAATCGAGGCTTATTAACTTTAACATATGTAAACTTATATACAAACTAGCTATTGCACTCATACATGCTCACTCTCTGGCTGCATTATCAAAATGGCACTGAGATCAGCACATGCTTGGTATTTATATGCACATTCAGTTCCTGAAACCCTTCTTAAAGATACAGCACACACGCTCTATTCTACATCCTCCCTCTTTGAGAAATAGGTTATGCAATATCAACAATATCAGTTGACATGCAATCAATACAAATAATTCTCTGTCATGCAATTACACAGAACTAGATACACATATATACAATCAAGTCCAGGTTGCTGTGTATTTCGCACTAGGTCTGGAAATATGACTAAAACATGTGACATAAAATTTAGAATCAGATTTAGCAACCGGGACTGTCTCTGCTGAATGTTCAACCTTAGGAAGATCAGGAACATCATCAAGAATGGAAGTAGAAGTTAAGACACATTTTGCAACTGGAACATTGTCTGCATTGCTCTGAGATCTAGAGTTTGTATCACAGAAACAATGCTGCAATATTGATTCTGGTACAGGAAGAAGATGTCTGTGATTTGTCCTGTACTCCACACCCTCAGATTATATGAAGTAGGATCTCAGCTCGGAACATATACCTGTTACTTGACCAATCCGGTCGAAACCTTTCGCCGTTTGTATCATCACTGTCTCTTTCAATGGACAAAGAAAACTGTTTGATGTAGCATAGCTGGACTTCTGGAAAGAATGCTTCCTGAATAACTGGGCTCTAATGGTTCTGTTATTATTAGCTGGAATTAATAGGCAATGTTGTTCTGGTTTGCCTGGATAGAAGTCTCTGAGCAGGTAAGCCAAGTATATTGTCATGGGGTATGTTTCTGAGATTGAGTAAATTCAAAAAGACATCGGTATTATCAGGCTTTGACCTTTCAAGTATTTGCTTTGCACTCTGTATTGCACTTTCAGCTAGTCCATTTGACTATGGATATTCTGGACTACTTGTAACATGTATGAAGTCCCATTCTCTTACAAATTTCTGAAACAACTGACTAGTAAATTGAGTACCATTTTCAGAAATAACTTTGTGTGGACTACCATGGACTGAGAAATGACATTTCAACTTAGTGTTAACAGCAGTGGACATTAGGTTAGGTAGTAAATTGATCTCAAACTAGTTTGAATAGGAGTCTACCAATACTAAGTAATGCTGATTGTTCCACTCAAATATATCAGTGGCTACTGTTGACCAAGATAGTTCAGGAACTTGACTTAGCTGAAGTGGTTCTCTTTGCAAATGCAGTTTAGTACCATTGCATACTGAACAAGAAGAAAGTACTTTATAGGTTCATAGGTTCATACTAGGCTATCTGCCCTAGGACATTTATAAGCCTAGCCAGAATGTGTTTGGCTTTCGCCACCCATTTTAAATTTATTTTGCTATGCTCTTTTTCGAGGTTAGTATACTGTGCCTCTGTCTAACAGTGACACAGAAGTGATACCCGGGGTAAACCTACGATCTCCCATTCACTCATCAAGATTCCTCTTGAAGAGGGTCAATGAGGGACTCTGCCTAACCTGGACTGGGATTTTATTCCAGAGTGAAGGGAGCCTCTGGGTTATGAATCTGTCCCTCCAGCATGTCCTATTTATTTCAGTACTGAGGTTCAAGTCTCTCGAGCGCGTAGCTCGATGGGATTTGGATTTTTTGAGGTGCAGCATGTCCATTAATTCTGGGTTGGACATGGCTTTATACGTCAGGCATAGATCGCCTCTGAACAGGTGGTATGCCACTGAGTAGAGCTGGAGTTTCTTTAACCGGGCAGCATATGGCATCTGTTTGAGCCCTTTGATCCTCTTGGTCAGGTACTTTTGGGGTCTTTCCAGTTGCTGCAGGTGTCTGGTAAGGTACATCCCAAAAGGGGCATTGTACTCAATTATGGGCCTGATGAGGGATGAGTAAAGAGGCACGATGACCTCCTCTGATCTAGATGTGAATCCCTTCATGATTAGGTGGGCTATATAAAATGTTTTTCTAACCACTTTGGCCACGTGGTTGTCAAATGAGAGATTGCTATCAACTTGGGTCCCCAGGTCCCTAATTACTTGTTCTGTACTTAATGGATTACCACCTATGTGGTAATTTGTGGGCACTTTGTTTTTGCCAAAGGGGATGACTATACACTTTTGGCATTTAGCTTGAGGCCATGGCTCTGGCACCAGTTGTCTGTTTCTATGAGGCCCTTTTGGAGGATGCTTGTGTCGGCTGGAGAGTCGATTATGGCACCCAGTTTGCAGTCATCTGTGAACTTGGTCAGCCACAGTCCTTCCGTGTTGGCCTGTACCTCCAAGAAATATATACCGAACAAGAGAGGTCCCAGGACTGAGCCTTGTGGGACACCACTTGTAACTGGTTTGGAGTCTGACATGACTCCAGCAATTCTAACCATGTGGGTTCTGTCCTTGAGCCAGTTTGCAATCCATCTAGTGACATAGGGGTTTATATTTAAGCTGGTGAGCTTATCTATAATGCCCGAGTGGGGTATTGTATCGAAGGCTTTTGCGAGGTCCAGGTAGGCTGTGTGGACCACCTTCCCCTCGTCAATGTCTTTTACTGGAGAAGGCTGAAATACCAGCTCTCTTGCCCTTCTTTTGGTAGATTCAGAACCTGTGTTACCACAGTGCACAAATCTGGATATATTCATGTTGAAAGGAAGCAGGAACAACAATTCCAGGACCTTTGAAAATAATGCCATCTTCCATCAACATCTCATCTCTGTAAGGAAAATAAGTTTGCATCCCCGGTGGTACACTAGACTGCTTTGATGGCCATCCAGCATTAATGCAGTGGTTGAGCTTTTGCAAAATTGGATCAGTCTTTGTATGATTTCTCAGCTCATTAAGTCTTGTGGTAGAAAAATTATGTACTTTCATTACATAAAAGTCAAAATTCTCTGCGTCAAGCTGTTCCATTGTATTTCTGGGCAGTCTGGATAAAGTATCAGCCAGATAAAGAAATTTGCCATTCATATAGACCAATTTGAAGTTGTACTTTTGCAATTTGAGCATCATTCTTTGTAATCTTGCTGGAGCTGAATGCCTAGGCTTCTTTAAAATAGTAAGTAGAGGCTGGTGATCAGTTTCAGTCTGAATAGCTGAACCATAGATATAATCATGAAACTTTGAATATGCAAATACTATTGCCAAAAGTTATTTCTCAATCTAAGCATATTGCATTTCAGTTTGAGTAAGAGTTCTAGATGCATAGGCTACTGGTCTGCCTTCTTGAAGGATAACTGCACCAAAACCAAATTTTGAAGCATCACAGGAAATAATTACTGGCTTATTGACATCATAGTATCTTAATGTAGGTGGGGTAGCAATTTTCCTTGTAAGTTCTTCAAATGCTCTCTTGTGCTGTTCCAATCAAGACCATCTAACATTTTTGCACATCAGCTCTCTCAAAGGTGCTATCAACTCACTGAAGTCTGGTATAAACTTGCCTAAATAGTTGACCATGCCAAGAAAATGCTGTAGAGCTTGAATATTATTGGGTGCTGGCATCTCAAGAATAGCTGCTTGCTTAGACGGGTCTGGTCTCAAACCAGTGCTGGTAAATAAATGACCTACAAATGTAACTTCTAGTAGTCTGAATTTGCATTTGGGATTGAGTTTTAAGTTCACTTCACATGCTCTTTCTAGAACACTCTTAAGGTTTCTGCCATGCTCTGTTTCACCATTGCATCCAACCAATAAATCATCTACTATTATGGCACAAGGATAACATGACAAAATTTGCTCCATTGCACACTGAAAGACTTCACTTGTAGAATTTATTCCAAATGTCATCCTTAGGAATCTGCACCTGCCAAACAGAGTACTGAAAGTAGTCAGTAATGAGGATTTGTGATCAAGCATTACTTGCCAAAATTAACTTTTAGCATCCAAGACAGAAGAAATGGTGGCATTCAGTATTAGGGCTGCAACTTCTTTGAATGTATGCATTGGATGAGTGGTCTCTTTAATGCTTTGTTCAAATCTTTTGGATCAATACATATTCTGGTTTCATCTGAGCCTTTCTTGTGGGCTGCTACCATGGACGACACACATTCAGTTGGTTCTGTGACTGGAAAATTGCACCTTGCTGCACCATTATATCCAACTGAGCTTTAACTTTATCCTGCATAGCTATCGGAACTTTTCTTTCTGGTCTGACCATTGGACTGACCTCTGTGTCTAACTTCATAGAATACACAACTGGAAGTTTGCCCAACTTGTCATCAAAAACATCAACAAACTGAAAAAATAGCTTCAGAAATTTTGGAACTAGGATATGTGCTTATATGATGAACTTCTTTGATAAAAGAAAGCAGAGTCATTCTTAAACTGTCTCTGAGACCCAATAATGACTGTACAGGTCTTCGGACTACATAGAATAATAAGCTCTAAAAGTTGCTAACCAAATAGCATGAAAGCACTACTGAGCCTTATGTTTGAATCTCTTCACCTCCATAAGCAACAAGTTTCACACTACTAGCCACATTGAGTTGTTCAACAGATCTCATTTTAGCAAATGTGTCTGCTGACATAGCATTACACTTTGAACCAGTGTTTACTTTGAGCTCGATGGATTTACCATTGATCTAGACAGTACAAATTACTTCATTCTTTGCCAGAAAATTCACTGCATCAACCTTTTCACCAATTACTGATATACCAGCTACATAGAAAGTAGAATTGCAGCTCTATGATCAACTTGCTTTCATGAGTGACCCTTCTTTATAACTGTGTGAGGTTTACTTGATTTGCACAATGTTTGAAAATGGTTCCATTTCTTACATTTGTGGCATTGCTGACCAATTGCCAAGCATTTCTCTCTTTTAGACTTATGATTGGCACCACAATTATGACAGTTAACTATAAAGCTTGATTTGGGATTTGTTGATTCACTTTGATACTGCACTGAGCATGCTCATGTAACTGAACTAGTCTTAGAACTTGCTGAAAACTAAGTGGTTTCCTCGGGGAACCTGCAGGGGCTGTGGTTGCCATGTGCTTAGGCCTGCTTCTGTTTGCTACATGTTGGATGCTGTCAACATTTGCTCTGGAGTCTGCTGAAACCATGCTCTTATCACTTGCAAGTATACTTGTGTGCCTTGCTGTAACTTCATGGATTTGACAAATCTCAATAGCTTTGCTTACCATTAAATCACTGTCATGAAGCAAACTCTTTCTCACAGCAGCACTATTAATACCACACACAAGCCTGTCCTTTATCAACTTATCTTTTAAGTCACCAAACCAACACATTTTAGATTTGTCCCTCAGGTCAGTAATATAAGATGGAAAAGTCTCCCCTGGTTTGTGATCTCCTGTGCAAAACATATGCCTCTCTAATGTAATATTTGTCTGAGGGTTACACATTTCTCTAAAGTTGCACTTCAAACACTCAGGGTCTTCCCTTGATTCAGTCTGTACAACAATATGGCAGTCTTCACCTTCTCCCTCGCATACTGCTGGTGCATACACAAATGAATGCTCTCTTTCAATGGCCTCAGACCCAGGCAGGTTTAGCAAAATGAATGCCCTGGTGCATGCATCTTTGTCAGAATAAGCTGCTTATATAAAATATCATACTATTGCTCAAATATTCTCTAATTCTCTGCAATATTCTGATCAAACACATGTGGTGAGGGCATTTGAAATCCATCTTCCATATTAACACATACCAGTGAAGGATTTTGCAAATATGCACGAACACACACACATATACATATGCCAGAAATTTATGCCAGTATTCGTAACTATTCCCAGTAGCACAACAAGCCTCTAAATAACTGAACTTTGTGAAATAAGTCTCTCAGGCACTGTAATACTGTATTGCAAGAAATCACCTTTTACTGTAAGAAACATTTCAAATAACTGCACTGTGTCAATGGACTGGGCAGAATTAGCTCAGAGTAAGAAACATTTTGAAGTAACTGCACTTTGCGAATATACAGTACACAGCACAATGAAATTTCTCCAAAATGGTGGTACTTTGCTAGATAATTCTTTACAGTGCAAGAAAAAGGTGACACTTTGCAAATAGACACACAAAGCACAAGAAACTTTTCAAAATGCCTGTACTTTGACTGTACTTTGTGAAATAGCTGCACTTTGCACACAAATAAACTTTTCAGAATACATGCACTGTAATAAGCACATACTGCAAGCACTTTTACACACTTTGAGATACTTCAAATAACTCTAGTTATGCCCTGAATACAATACAAAGTAGTAGTTATGTCAAAATAGAGCACTTTGCCAAAACATGCAGTCAACTTGCTTCATTTATGCTTAATGTACCCTTCTTTGCCCTTATTATATTTGTTTTGCTTGTTTAATCTCTTTCCATGCCCATTATACTTTTTTGTGCTTGTTTTACTCTAAACATGCTCGTTTTACTTTAAACATGCTCATTTTACTCTAAACATGCCCGTTTTGTAATTCCGAGGTAACTCCAAACCCTTTATGTACTTTTCTGATGCTAGTTTTATCAAATCTCTTAATTTGAAACGTTTCATTTAATCAACAAGCCTTTTGTGCCTTTCGCTTGTTTAATAATGCAGTCTGTGCCCTTGCAATGCTCCATTTTATCATTTTTATAAAATAAACTGTTCGTGCATGTTTTCATTACCTTTGGTTCTTTTCTGGCTCTTTTTCATGCTTGTTTCTTTTAGTTTATCTTCACTATTAACCATCCACCTTGTAGTGCTGGAAAGCAGTCTCCGGAATCCTGGTTCTGACACCATGTTGCTTGTCTAGTCAGGATACAATAGACAAGACTTTGTGGACTCTGTTCAAGCAGCTTTATTATGTATAAACACATCAAGATTGAGGCTTATTAACTTTAACGTGGGTAAACTAATATACAAACTAGCTATTACACTCATACATGCTCACTTTCTGGCTACACTCTCAAAATGGCACTGAGATCAGCATGTGCCTGGTGTTTATATGCACGTTCAGTCCTTGAAATGCTTCTTAAAGATACAGCACACATGCTCTGTTCTACAAGTTGCAAATGGAGCAGTTGACACCATTTTAGTTCAAGGCTGACTCTATCCGATGCAAGTAGTACACAGCCAATACATGGGGAGGTAAAGGTTGTGTGAGTTATCTGGCATCAATTTTACTATATGCATGTGAGTAGCAGAAAGGCATTAGGCACCTAGGTGGTCAGTGAATGTGCTATGCATTATATCTTAGCCAAAGCAAGGGTACATTGAGCACACTTATGTCGGCCTTCACCCACAGAATCTGGTGGTTCCCCCCTCCGAGTCCTCTTCTGACTGTGGGTGTGGTGACCTAGGCATTGGTGGGGGGGGGGTGTATCCATTCCCCTTGATGATTCTGCTGCAGCTGTTTCTGCAGGATCAGATTGTGATGCATAGCACATACTGTGAAGATTGTGTACATGTGCATGGATTAAACTGCAGGGCTCCACCTGATGTGTCTTAGCACCAGAATGGTAACTTCATCAGCCCAAACTCATGCTCTATGATGTTTCTGGTTTGATCATACACCTCATTATGGCATTCTTCTGTGGCTGTTTGTGCACTTCTGATGGGTCTCATCAACCATAGTTCCAGTGCATAACCAGCATCCCCCCGGTAAATGGCCCTGTGGGACATCCCCTCTAGCAAACATCTGATACAACAGTGATATGTGCCAGATATGGGAGTCATGATAACTGTTAGGGTTGCCAGCACACACATTCAAGATAATTCCCTGGGCATTACACAAGATATGGCAGTTGATGGAGTGGTATCCTTGCAGTTATTGTCAATTCTACCCTGCTCATCAGGTGGTGCCTTAATGTGCACATGAGTGTAATCTATGCCACCCAGTATTTAGGGTAGTGCACTACATGGTAGAACTGCAGCATATTGTTGGCCTTCTCCTCAGATCTATGGAGAAAACATATGTGCTCACTGGCATGTATGAGCAAGGCATCCAGGAATTGGTGGAGGACCCTGGATGCTGATGCCTGTAACATACCCACTGTGCCCCCAGTCAGCCTTTGAAAGGTACCAATAGCTAAGATTCTAAGGGCTACACATACCTTAGTTTCTACTGACATGGGTTCCCTGCGGTTGGCTCTGTCTCTGAGTTGAGGGCAGCAGAGTTCACAGAGTTCTTGTAATGTGTCCCTGTCCACCTTGTAGCACACTACAATCTCCAGGTCATGTAGTATCTTAAAAGTTACCCTGGCCTGAACACTCTTCTCCTTCTTGGCCTAGGTCTATTGTCAACAGCACCAGCAGCATTGGCTTCAGCCTATAGCACATACATATGGAGCAAAGCTGCAGCAGCCTCTAGCATTGTATCCCTGTAAAATGTCCTTGTCTCTACTCCAATGGTATTGACGTAGTCAGGAAAAAAACAGAATGGAGGCTACATGTATGCTTTATAGCTTGTTGAATAGCTGCACCATGCTGAAAATCACCTGCTTATGCTGTAAGTAGCACCTGTGAAACACACCTACTGCTTAACTGAGTGTGTTAATTCTGTTGCTGCTCATTAGTGCATGATGCGCACCTCCATGCCACAGTATGCACCTCTGCACCCCTGCATGAATCTATATGTAAATAAGGTAAACACACGCAATATTATTATTACTTTCCTCCATTCCCATATCATGCAAACATGGAGCACAAAAACTGATATAAAGTTTGCACACCCTGTTTTAGAACCTAGGACCATCTGTACTCCAGTCCTACACATACATGTGGTGCCAAAGGAATACTTATATGTCAAGCACAAAGAAACCTACCATTCATTCCTCCATTTCTCGTGATTGCACTAAGCGCCATATAACGCAAGCAATGACAAAAGTAATTAAAAAATAACATAAAGCGGACAGAGACAACATATTTTAATAAAAAATAAAGAGGATGAAACAGAACTTTTGAACTGTGCACTGCTTACATGCATTTTCACCCATCACAGACCTAAATGCACACCTCTGTATGTGTAACCTGACACACACCCTAGATGTCATCATTCACTGTTGCCATCCATTGAAACCAAACACTGTGGAATTGCCTACATGAAGTGAATATCCCTACATAGTTACAATTTTTTTTTGCGATTCAGCAATTCTAATGAGTATTGACCTCATTTGCATCTTCACCATGCTGACAGCCCTACATGGTTGGTAACCATGTAGGCTGGGAATCGGAAGGGAGAGCCCAGTGCTGTAAACACAAGGGAGGATATTACTTTACTATATATCTGCACAGATGAATACAGTTTTTGATAAAATGTGACTGTATTCCATCATGACAGCATGAATAGATTGTTTAATGGAGTTTACACTTTAGCTGTCTACATCATTTACAAGTATATTGTTCATTTGGGGGTGGGGAACAAAGCAGCATTTATGTCATGGCACTTAAAAAGGATTGTTGCTATTGTTACTCTACTTTCGTAACATCCAACCTGTCTAATAATGTAGTAATGTGTCTGCTGTTACATGTTAAGGTCAGTTCTGTTCAAATCTAATAACTTTTACTTGCTGTTGTTTCCATGTAGACTCCTTTCTGCGGCTGTATTCAAAGGTTTTAACATACACGGGCAACATGAGCACGGAGTCTACATGGTTGCTTTTCAGCTTGTTGAATCACACCACTGTGCTGGTTTGCTTCATAAGCATACAATTCAGCTATTTATGTCGTAATGTGCATGCCATGTAATTTACCATGTTTGCGAGTGAGTGCATGTCACTACATGGAGTTTATTGAATGTAAACCTTTTTGTGGCCGCTATGTACACACAGTGAAAAAATTATCCTGTAGGCTTTATTGAACCCCCCCCCCCCCCCCGATTTCTTTCACTCTTCTGAAAAAATTAAAGCAGTGTAAGATATCCAAAGGCTGATACAGATATTTGAAATGTCACTTTTAAGATTTGAAATAAAGCTAAACAAAATATGTAAATTGGAATATTTTATGTTTAGCTTTGACTCTTCTATTAAAAATATCAGTCAAATTAGGTTGCAATTGGTAAAGAGGCAAGGCATATGCCTCTACCACCTGCAACCTAGATTCGAGAATAGACCTGGTACACTGGAAAGGGCAATTAGGGGATAAGACTGTTACATTTCTTGCACTTTAGTAGAGCTTCAAAGCTGAACTATTTCCACTGTTGCTGTAGCACTTAATTACATTATGCCTGCTAGTTCTACAGGACAGTGGTAGCTAGATTGTGTGGTTTCTTGGCTCTTGAACTCAAAACCAGCATTTTTTACATTAAGATAGTTTTCTGACTGCACTCTTGTGGCAGAAGTGTGCTGTAGCAAACCTATCTGAGTTGGGGGCTGCTGGCTGAAAGTTTATTGTGTGTTTTCCTGATCGGTCTGTAAGCATTGCTGTTGTAAAACTTATTTTTCTGATTCAATATAAACCCAGTGTTTGTATGGGTTTGTGCTTATCTCCTCAGAGAAGTTCTTGGTTTGTTAACTTCGCTTTAGATTTACACTGAATCTGCTGCATTTAAAGCCATCTGCTGCTAAAAGAATGGAAATAAGTATCTTTTTGTACTTCTGCTAATTATTTTTACTGTATTTCACAAGAATCATGTATTAATTGTTACAATTCTCACATTTCAGTAGAGTTTCAAAGCTGAACTGCTTCCACTGCTGCTGTAGTATTTAATTGCATTGTGTCGGCTAGTTTTACAGGAAAGAATTATCTACATTGTTTGGTTTCCCTGCACTTGAGCTTTAAGACCAGTATTTTTACATTAAGAGGGTTTTTTAACTGCACTCTTGAGGCAGAAATGTGCTGTAGCAAACCTACCTGAGTTGGGAGCTGCTGGCTGAAAGCTTCTTGTGAGTTTACTGATTTGTCTGTAGGCCTTGCTTTAGTAAAACTTGTTTTTTTTATTATATATAAGCCCAATGTTTTCTCTGAGCTGCTGTCTGCTGAGCAGTGGTTAGCAGTGCCCTGTATAGACATAAACACTAACGACCATGGCATGCATTATCATGGACCTTATAAACAAGGACATTGGCAACCTCCAAATGCTTTACCCCACATAGTTTCGTTTTGACAAAGGGAGATCATGCCTGTTAAACTTGGCCAACTTCTTCGAAACAGTCACCAAAGCCATGGACAAGGGGAAGGTGGTACACACTGCCTACCTTGAACTAGCCAAAGCCTTTGACACTATTCTTCACTTGAGCATAATAGATAAAATCTCCCATTTAGGCATCAACCTGTATGTTACCAGATGGGTAGCTAAATAGCTCACTGACAGAAACTACTCAGTCAAAATAGGGGAAGCCACCTGTACTAGTAGACCCATAATGAGCGGTGTACCCCAAGGAGCAGTCATGGGGCCACTACTGTTTGGGATATGCTTTTCTGAGGTGCAAGTCAAAACCAGTGGTCTGTGGCTGACCAAGTTTGCAGATGACTGCAAGCTGAGCACTGTCTTAAATTCCCCTAGTGATGTGTACATCCTCCAAGAGGGCCGTAACCCATACTAATGACTGGTGCCAGAAGCATGGCCTGAAACTGAATGTCAAGAAATGCATCATTATCCCCATTGGGGAAAATGGTGTCCCCACTAATTATCACATTAATAACAATGTAAAAATCATGCAATCAGTCGTGAGGGACTTGGGTCTCAGGTTTACACCAACCTGACTTTTGACCACCACGTTGCCTCCATTGTACGGAAGTCTTTCTACATGGCCACCTCATAAGTAAGGGTATTTCATCCAGGAATAAGGAGGTCATAACATCCCTGTACTCCTCCCTTTTCAGACCCATTATCGAGTACAATGCCCCCTTCAACATGTACCTTGCCAAGCACATGCAGCAGCTGGAGAGACCACAGAGGTTCCTGACCAGGAAAATTCAGGGTCTCAAACATCTATCCCATACAGATAGGCTAAAAGCCCTGCCCTTCTACTCACTCTTGTACAGACTGCGCAGAGGTGACTTGAGTCTGGCATACAAGGCCATCTCAGACCCAGCTTTGATGGAGTTGTTGCATATCGATAAGTCAAACTCCACTCGTGCAACCTGCACGCAAGGCCTCAACTTGGTCTGTGACATTAATAGAACTTGGTGGGATAGATTTGTGTCCCAAAGACTCCTCCATCTGTGAAATGCACTCCCACTGCATGTCAAGCAGAGTACCTCACTAGCCCTCTTTAAGAGGAACCTGGAAGCCTGAATGGGAAACAGAAAATGCACCCATTGGATCCCACCTCTGTCCTTGCTGGACAGGGAAAAAATTGTTAACTTTGTGGGAACATGGGCGAAATTCTTGGCTAGGCTTATAAGGGCCTCCGGGCCAATAGCCTAGCATCATCCTATGAACCTATGAACCTATAAGTTAAAATTTCCCATAGAATAACTATCACTGCAACCTTCCCAGTCCCTGTGCAGCTCTATGAGTATCTGAGCTGCATGCAGAGTATCATCGCCTTGTTGGATAGCTGCAGTTCACATGGAGTATAGTACCCATTCTTCATCCATGTGCTATCATCTCAGTTCAGTTAAATCTCCCCACTCTTCTCCCTGTTTAAACCCACGGTAAAAAATCTGAAACCATGGATATGCACGTTCTTGCTATCTCTGTGGCCAGCCTGGTGGACATAGGCATCCTGAGGCAATGTAGCAATTGTCTCATGTATACTGACAACCATTTAATCCTAAAACAAACACAATCTGTGAAACATGTAGTTACATTATGAAAACTGAGGCACAACTCTCACATACTGACAAATCAAATGACAAACAGGTTGTCAGCACATACACATTATTTCCCTCACTAAATAACGTCTCAACACATAAACCCACATATGTGGAGGTACTCATAAGTAACTTAGCAAAACCTCAGAGGCCTCCCATATGCTGCCCTCAAAAAACACATGCAAACAAAACCAAGTGAACACCAACCACTACACATAAAAATACGCAATACAGTGTCTCCACAAGCAAGCCCCTAAGGAAAAACACCACACATTCAAACATCTTGTTCATTGGAGACTCCATCATAAGACACAGTGATGCCCCTCTCACCTGGTTGGGTTCATGTAGGTGTGACTGACCTGAGATGTACCTCTCTGGACTATATGACAAGAGACATGATGGACCTCTCTGAATACGTCACAGGCTGGTAGGAACTGTGCTAATAATAAAACAACTCTGACCCAAAAAAGAGCCACGGATTGTAGCAAACAAGAACAAACAGCAAGGCAAGTACCAAACTTTTATTCTCTAGCACTTCAGTGTCACCACCTTCAAGGAATATCAAACAGTAACAAACATTTACACACATTTTTATAACTTACATAATTAACATCAATCATTAACCAATTAAATAACCACTTATCCCTTAAAGCAAACATTTCCAATTTAAGTCATTATTTAAACCATTAGGCACTAGCGTCTTATATTTTAAAATATAAATACTCTCTTTATATCACAATTTATGCTTCGATACATTTTCATCATCACAAAAACATTCCACAGCTTCTAAAACTGTGCCTTTTAACAAGGTAGTGTCACTACCATGAAACACTTTAAAATGTGAAGCAATTATTTTATCTTCCCTCATATTCCTAATGTCCCTTATATGTTCCATGAATCTGACACAAAATTCCCGTTTAGTTTCCCAATGTAATATAAGGTACATGGGCATCTCAATGCATAGACCACCCCTTTACTTCTACATGAATAAACATCTTTGGGTTCAAATTTAATCCCATTTATATTATTAAAAGTGCTCACAATATTTGCACACACACTGCACCTATTGCAGCATGATGTTCCCTTAACCTCTAATACATTTGGTATACTCATAGCTGGCAAGCAAAACCTACCACATACTACTATATCCTTTAAATTTCTTCCCCTCTTATAGGAAAAAAGAGGTTTTCCAGGCAAAATTTCCACCAGAAATCTATCTTCCAGTAAATACTTCCAATAATATTCTATCAATGTTCTTATTTCCTCACTTTTAATATTGTATACAGATACATAATAAATTGTATCCGCTACATTTCTGTTAACTTCTCTATGGCCAGGTACCCAATCACTACTTTTCTCTCCATAACTATATCTGTTGTTCCTTCCATTTTTATTCTTATACACCCCTTCCCATACTCTGGTTTGGGCTTCCTTTAAGATATTAGGGTCGTAACCCCTTCTCAAAAACATACATTTTGTTTGTTCCATTTCCCTCCCCAACAAATGTTCATTACTACATAATCTTGAAATACAAACTAATTTCCCATAGGGCAAAGCCTTCAATACATGGGGAGGATGGCAACTAGAAGCATGTAGATATTGATTACCATCCACAAACTTCCTATGTATACTGGAAGAAACACTTCCATCAACATTTCCTTCCAAAATAAGGTATAAATATGTCACTTTATTCCCTTTCTGAAGTCCATCAAATGATAGACCAAATTGGTTTCTCTGCATCTCCAAAATAAACTCATCCACTTCATTCAAACCTCCATCACACACAAATATCGAATCATCTATATATCGAAAATAAAAACCAGCATATCTTTTCATAAAACCCAATTTAAATAAAAATTGTATCTCAAAAAAAGACATAAAAAGGTTTGCATACATGGGGGCAAATGCTGCCCCCATTGCAGTACCCTGTCTCTGTCTGTACAATTCATTGTTAAAATAAAAATAATTATTTTTCAAACAAAAGCTCACCATATCAACTACAAAATTAGAAAAAGGACTACCCGCCATAAAATATCCAATGGCTTCCAAACCATCTTCATGTTTAATGGAGGTGTACAAACTCTTCATATTGAGTACCAGCCAATATTTATCCTTGTTCCAAACCAACGGGGAAATTCTATGTAACAAATCTAAACTGTCCTGAATATATGCTGGGGATGCCATGACATAAGGTAACAGTATTTTATGTAATACTAAACCTATATTGTGCAAAAAATACTTGCAAGCAGAAATAATGGGCCTACCAGGTGGCTTCTCCATACTTTTATGTATTTTTGGTAGGCAAAAAAGACAGCTATTTCACTGTTACGATTAAATAGCTTATCCCTAACATCTTTTTCAGTAAAATAACCCATTCTAACACTATTATCTAGCATTTTTTCGTACTCAACTACTGCTTGCTCATATTTACTTCTACCACATTTTTCATACACATCAACATTATCTAAATGTTCCATACACATATTATAATATTGAACTGCATTCATAATCACAATCTTATTCCCTTTATCAGAGGGTTTTATTACTATATCCTTTCTTTTTCCTAAGATTTTTAATGCTTGCCACTCCTTAAGGGTTAGATTATATGTTATTCTATTTCTATCCATTGAAGCACTATCACAAACATTCCCACCTCCAAATCCTATCATGGACCCAAACTGTGAAATACGTGGGTTCTCAAAAGATGGCATAAACTTATTGAATGTTGGTATAAATGACATATCAATCTCACAGTGTGCATTATGAAACATATTTTCTTCCATATCATTGTTATGCATTTCCCCAGCATCTTCAAAACAAGAAAAAAAACTCTCGTCAGATTCATTAGACAAAGAATCATTTCTCATTGCAGTACCAATACCTGAAATCCTAGCAAAATGATTCTTTAAATATATCTTTCTCAAAAATCTAAACATTTCTTGCCTTACCACATGTCCTCTAGGTAATACGGTGGGCACAAACTTAAGCCCTAAATTTAACACAGAAACCTGCTCCTGCGTTAAACTACAACATGATCAATTAACCAGTAAATCTGGTGCAGTACATAACTCTCCGTCTAAATCTTTTATTAAAATAGTGTCCATTGTTTGGCCCCTGTTTATGGTCCATTCTATAACTTCTCCCTGTATCACCGGTATTAGACCCAAAGTTTCTTGTGCGTTTCTGTCCCTGGCGAAACTGCTTTTTGTGGCTGCTGCTGTATCTCCTGATTCTAAAAAGTTTGTGAATGTTCCGCTGATCTTTGCGGTTGTGGCAGCTCAGGAAATTAATCACTCACGTCGGTTTCATAGCAACTTTCCTCACCCGAGGAAACAAATTATGTAGAAGCACTGTTTTTAAACTTGACATGCTGACGTCTCTGGCTCCCTGCCTTCCGATTGGACAAGTATGTGAAGGCAAGCCCAGCCTCATATTCATTTACATCCCTCGTCAACTTAGACTTTTTTTGTTCCACAAGTTCAGCCTCCAATGAAAGTAATTTTTTATTAGTCCTCTCCAAGAAACTTTTAATACTTTGGACTCCCATAGAACTACTGATAGTCTGAGACAGAACCGCTAGTTCTTGTCTCAATTTCCTATGTTTAATCTGGTCTCTCTCCAATAAAATGTGCAACCATTCTATCACACATTTATGCAAAGCCTTAAACCAGCGCTCTTTAAACTGTTTGTCTGTAGGACAGTTCAAGTCAAAAGGAGTACTGGGATTTTTAACAAATCTTAGACCTTTAGGTGTAATGTCCAGATCAATGTATCTTTGCAAACCCAAGATGTTGAAATAGGTTTTAGTCTCTTTTTCCAACAATTTTTCATATTTCTCACACAGTTCTCTCATATCAGATGGAATTACATTCACCATCTGTCCCACAGAATTAAAGGGATCAAGTACCCTTTTCGCTATTTCTTTTACAAATGTCTCAAACAATGGACCCATAACTGTACCAGTTTGTCGATTCTCCGAAATTGAACCCAAAGTGTGCACAGAACCATTTAAATACTGCTCCATGGTTCTCCGAGAACCCACCTGAGCTCCCAGACCACCGAAAGCTCCCACAAAGGACACTGGTTCCTCCCAAAACATACGAGGAACATCCATGTTAGGGTCAGACACCATACCCCAAAATAAAATAAACAACTGCTTCTCCTTCCTCCTCCAATAATAAAACAACTCTGACCCAAAAAAGAGCCACTGATTGTGGCAAACAATAACAAACAGGAAAGCAAGTACCAAACTTTTATTCTCTAGCGCTTCGGTGTCACCACCTTCAAAGAATATCAAACAGTAACAAACATTTACACACATTTTTATAACTTACATAATTAACATCAATCATTAACCAATTAAATAACCACTTATCCCTTAAAACAAACATTTCCAATTTAAGTAATTATTTAAACCATTAGGCACTAGCGTTATATATTTTAAAATATACTCTCTTTAAATCACAATTTATGCTTCAATACATTTTCATCATCACAAAAACATTCCACAGCTTCTAAAACTGTGCCTTTTAACAAGATAGTGTCACTACCATGAAACACTTTAAAATGTGAAGCAATTATTTTATCTTCCCTCATATTCCTAATGTCCCTTATATGTTCCATGAATCTGACACAAAATTCCCGTTTAGTTTCCCAATGTAATATAAGGTACATGGGCATCTCAATGCATGGACCACCCCTTTACTTCTACATGAATAAACATCTCTGGGTTCAAATTTATTCCCATTTATATTATTAAAAGTGCTCACAATATTTGCACACACACTGCACCTATATACTCGTAGCTGGCAAGCAAAACCTACCATGTACTACTATATCCTTTAAATTTCTTCCCCTCTTATAGGAAAAAAAGGTTTTCCAGGCAAAATTTCCAACAGAAATCTGTCTTCCAGCAAATACTTCCAATAATATTCTATCAATGTTCTTATTTCCTCACTTTTAATATTGTATACAGATACATAATAAATTGTATCTGCTACATTTCTGTTTACTTCTCTATGGCCAGATACCCAATCACTACTTTTCACTCAATAACTATATCTGTTGTTCCTTCTGTTTTTATTCTTATACACCCCTTCCCATACTTTGGTTTGGGCTTCCTTTAAGATATTAGGGTCGTAACCCTTTCTCAAAAACATACATTTTGTTTGTTCCATTTCCCTTCCCAACAAATCTTCATTACTACATAATCTTGAAATACGAACAAATTCCACATAGGGCAAAGCCTTCAATACATGGGAAGGATGGCAACTAGAAGCATGTAGATATTGATTACCATCCACAAACTTCCTATGTATACTGGAAGAAACACTTCCATTAACATTTCCTTCCAAAATAAGGTCTAAATATGTCACTTAATTCCCTTTCTGAAGTCCATCAAATGATAGACCAAATGGGTTTCTCTCTATCTCCAAAATAAACTCATCCACTTCATTCAAACCTCCATCACATGAGTATGAGCTGTGCATTAAGCTGCAGTCAACCTCATCAAGAATGATACCACAATGCAAACAGAAAATGATTGACTTCGATAATCAGATTAGCTACTGGTGTCATTCCAAGGGGATCCAGTATTCATCAGCCTGGGACAACATAATCGACAGACCACACTGCTTTGCTAGAGATGGTCTGCACTTGTTACTGCCAGGCTTTCGAATAATGGCCAAGGCATTAGCCACCCCATAGTGCTTTTTTTAGGAAGTGCCAAACCAACAGACCTACCAATGTAACAAATTCTTCCAATACCAAGCTGAAGGTAATAATGCTCAGTGCTAGGAATCTTAACAAGAAACTTCACTCCCTGGGAAGCACTTCTTGCTCTACAGAATGTTGATATCTGTGGAGTTACAGAGATGTGGTTCAAGGCTGTGGAAAGCACCCCAGCAGTGCAAGGCTACTATGCCTACCACACATTCAGACCAACCTCTGAAAAGGAAAAAAATTGAAAGGAGAGGGTGTTTCCATTTACATAAAAAGCA